>NW_026931940.1:0-49596 GCF_032062105.1 Saccostrea cuccullata
ACAATAACCTGGTTCCCCGAAACAATTTAGGAATGCATTTGGTGCGAACTAATAAAATAGTAGTACAATTTCACTTTCATTTTCAAGTGTGTTTTGTTTGGGGGTTTTTTTTGCGATTAAGTTTCATGGACTTTTATTTTTTAATTAATATTTTGCTATGAAAATTGGGAAATTTACACCTTTCTTTTGGGAAAAAATGTACTTTTTTTACATTGGGAACGGGGCCGTTGAACGGCCCCAATTTTAGAGAATCGAGAGCCCTGTACAGGTAAACTTCGTTATCTCGACATCGATGGGACAATCGGAAAATGTCTAGATATCCGAGGTGTCGAGAATATAGAGTTGAGACTCGACGTCCTTAAATTTACTGCATAGTAAAACCAAAGACCTAAACTGAACAGACATTTAACTACAGGTACCTACATGTCTTCAATTAGACTCTAGCTCGTTTGTTTCAGCTATCCCTCTACATTTATTAGAAAATCTAAGAAGTTATTTACAAATGTTATTTATGAAATTCTTTCTTTTTTATCGAAATCTTCTCATTTCACTAAAAACCGTTTTCCATCCAGCATTTGATCCGCGTCAGCACGTGCCATTAGCTCTGTCAGAACAGGATACGAAATGCGCTTTATAAACTCCAAACCGGAACGGTACAAATGTGACTTCCGAGATACAGAAAAAAATTAATGCGTATAGTTTTTAATTATTTCATTTCACTTTTTTTTTATTTCATAATCATTCATCATTAATTTTCATTTCATTTTAAAACCAAAATTTAATTGGAATTAGGCATTTAACAAACTTAATGATGTTACATATACATCCATATTACGGCTGATGCAATAATTGTGCATGTCGTAAGTTTGATTGATTCATGTTGAATGCATTTTTATCACAATTTTTAAGTTAAATTGAATTCAATGTGTATATTGTTCATTGTTGTATAGTTACCTTTTTCTTTTTATAAATTATTTAAGTTTTGTTAGATTTCTACACAAATAAATGGTCGTATATATACGCAGAATTGAGAAGATTTATCGATGATATTACCTAATCTGAACATTAAACAATAAATGTATTAGAGACACCGAGGGGGCTTGGGATTCCTCTACAAACACATTTCTACAGAGCAGTATGTAGTCAAAACATGGGTGTGAAAGGTGTGAATTTCTGACGACGTCGAGATACTCGGAGTCGTCCGTGTGTGACGAGCGACCAGCTGACAAACAATTAGGCTAAGTAGAGCAGAAAATTGCACCAATGTCGACATATACCAGGTAAATTGTGCTCTTGGGACTGAAATACGTCGAGATAAGCGGGGTAGTCAACATTACCGAGGTCGACATATCAGAGTTTTTCAAATCATTTATATGGTAAATAATGCCGGGACTGCGGACGGACGTCGACATATCCCAGGTTGTCGACATATCCGATGTCGAGATACCGAAGTTTACCTGTACTTACTATAGAAATTTTTTTTAAAAATATTTTTAAACGCCAGATTTAAAGTCCATCACGCTTGTTTTGCTTTTGGACATTTTAAATTAAATTAATTGCTTTAATTGTAAAGTAAAAAATCACTTCCATTATCATGATTCCAGAATGACAATACAATATGCATATGGTTGATACATGATTCTGGTTGTCAAAACCGAGAAGTGCCAGACAATATTAATTAAGGTCTGTTGACCGTACAGCTCTTTTTTTCTAAATTCATTTTGTTTCCTATAGACGAATTTTACATTCCTAAGAGTTATCTCCCATAGTAGGCGTAACACTCATATTTCCCACTTTGTCCTTTGTAAGTTACCTGTTAATATTTTTAAATTTCAAACGTTATCATGGTTATAGGACAATTGCGATGTGTACCTGTATTGCCAGAGTATGGGGCAACATGAAAAACATAATGAGCATATTCATAAAGATTTTATTTCTAGGATACTGACCCATAAAGTTGGTAAGGTTATAGAGGGAAAACAGCGTTTTATGCTGGTTGACCCCGGATAGACCCAGCAAAGAGTAATAACTTTTGTAAATGTGAAAGTCGTCTATTGGTACAATAGAGTAACATAGATTTTACCATAAAAAATTGGCTTTAAAAATTGTGAAATTAAAAACAAACCAGAGTTTCCGAAAACTATCGGTCCTACCGGCAAAACCGATAGAAAATCGAAATGTCCGATGAAATTCGCTACAGTATCGGTCCGTGTGACCGATTGTGGTGAGGGCTTGTCCTGATTAATTTATTGTACTGTAATCTATTGCAATATCTTCGTAAATGAAAAATTTCAATGCAGCAAGCTCCTATTATTCGTAAATATCCATTATCTTATCCATTTTGAAGTTCTACATGACTTATTTACTTCCAAAAACGATCGTTTTTTCATAATCCGAATTTCCTCCATTCCTCTGTTATTGGTCAACACATGCAGTATATAGGTCATGAGGTGCAATGCCCACTGAGAAAACGTAAAGACTATTTTTTAAAATTTACTTTTATTTTGAATTTCTACTGCTATTTATATATGATTCAAATTTACAAGTGAGAATTAAACTTCATATTTTAAAAAAGAATTCTAGAAACCTTGAGAAGTTTTCTTTTTCAAGAATTAACTTTTTTGTAATTAGTTGTTTCTTTTTCACAATATTTACTTGGGGCTAGTGTGCTGCCACAAGCCTGTGTGACCTGGTGCCATGTTTGAATTAATTATAGTTGCATTTTATATTCCTGGTATCACAATCAGTGTTTGTGAGCCACAATTTTTTTTACATATTCAATGCCATTTTCTTTGAATTACATATGACATGAGAAATACACTGTATATTTTAAAAATTTATTCGGACTGATAGAATATGTTTCGGACTGATAGAACACATTAAGTCATCAGTCCGAATGACTGATAGAAAAATTTGGTTTTCGGAATCTCTGCAAACACAAACAGGTCTATCACAATCGCTTGATTATTAAGCTATATAGCTTTAAAAAGCTATATAGCTTTATTAAGCTATCTGAAATAGCTTAATAAAGCTATTTATATGCAGTTTTAACAAAAACGTTTTTAGAAAGAAATAAACAAAAAGTCGCAAAGTATTTGACTATGCATATATGTACTTATGGCTATCAAAAATACAACCTAATCCATAGAAAGTTCTAACATTGCTGTTGTTGATTACTTTTAAGCAAAAAATGAATTTCCATTTTTTAAGTAACTGCACTATTATATTGAGTGCGGTGAGGCGTGGATAAGTATGATTGCTTCTCATTGAATTGAACTGTTACCATTCAATTATGCTGTTGGTCATAACTGACCACCTTTATAATTTCATTCAAGAGATAACTGTGTGTTCACTCATCAATAGCCCCAAAACTTTTAAAACTTTGAGTTCAAAGTCTCTCAAGGAGACACAGTTTCGTGAGTGATTTTTACATGCATTGTATTCAGAAGAGTTCAAAGTTTAATATTCCCACTGCACCAAGGTGCGACTTTTTGCACATGCTGAAAAAATAAAACATATGAGAAAAAAGTGTGATAAAATAGCTTAATCAAGCTATTCCGAATAGCTTAATAAAGCTATAAAGCTAAATCAAGCTATATAGCTTAATCAAGACATTGTGCCGGACCTGTAAAATGTGCCTTTTCCCTTGGGATCTGTGTGTCTACTCTGTTTAGTGGTTATACAAAGATAGGTTTTCAAATTTGGGATGCTAAACAAAGAAAAAAATTTGGAAAAGCCTAAATAAAACAAAATTTTGATATTTTAATTCATGGCAACATCAATTTTCATGCGTCTGTCAAGATTCTTATCAATCCATCAGTAATCTCCCTTAGCCGCCATCTTTGACAAATTATAGCCAGTAATGGAAATTTTCAATACACCAAAAGTACTTACCTATAAATCTCTTTCAGCAGGCTCGAGCAGCTAGTAGGAATAAACAAAAATCTCGTGTCTTTGAGGGTCTTTATAGACTTTCTCCAAAACTTTGTCTTGGTATCTAAACAATATCTCCAAGTTGCAAGTCTCAGTCTGCAGCTGCACTCCCAAGCAAGGAAATGACAATGACGTCACATATTCGGCATGGGGTAAAACTAGTCTTCCGATTCCCGACTCCCAACGGTCCCGGAACGATACATAGTGCGAGATGAGAGATTGCGTAAATGTTCAAGATAATAAAAAATATATATTGATATCAATTGGAAAGATAAAAATTTGTGATGTTAATACTTGATTACTCCAGCATGCTAGAGGTTCACGGCAGATACTTTTGACTTGGCGCCGCGTTATATAAGGAGCGTAGGGACGTTAACCGAGGCTCTTACTTGTAGGAGTAATACTTAATAAGCAAAATAAACATTTTAACCAATAAATGCTCATAATATCAAAATGATTTTAAAGTCACTGAGGTTCCTTTAGGGATTTTTCATCATAGCATGTTAATGTACAGTTATCCCTTCAGTATTTCTAAAGTTATATATAAAAAAAAACCCTCCCTGGTAGTTTTTGTGTAAATCTTGTCTTTTTAAGGTACTCTGATCTTCAGGTTCTGAAAATCAAGCATTGGCTAATTGAGATTGCTCACTAAAATGCCACTGAATTTTCAAAGTAACGCGTTTTTACCCATAATAAATCTTCAGACTTCATCTTTCAAGTTAATCTTATTGTATAGTGAAAATAAGTAAAACTCAATTATATTTCAGGAATTGCGAATAAAAACACCTGCTATGCATTTACCAATTAATATGTGATCAATTAACACTTTTAAAAAATGAAAATCATAGGTATCCAGGCTTTTGAAGAAATTCCACAATTTGTATACAGACTAGGTATAATGTACTTTAATTTCTTTTATTTACCTCGATCATTTTACAATGCAGACTGTGTAAAGATTCTCATGTCATTGCAAAGCCGCATAACCATAAATCACTTCTAATTTCATATCATGTTAAAAAACATTGTTATTAATAGTTAGATTAAAATGAACATCAATTTCTTTATATACATGTATGTGTATTTTAAAAATGCTTTTACGGGGTAAAAATGTCTACTTTTAATTAGACCTTTCTGAGAACTTCAAATAACCTTGAAGCACATTAAGAGGTATATAATGAAAATTATTGCATGAAAAGATTTAATTTTCAAGCTTCATTTTGAGACTTTTTGAATTAAATTATAAAAATAAAGAGTTGTCCTTCCTGGCTGAGGATCGGAGTCACTTAAAACCACACTTTTACATGTAAATCGTGTATTTTATAAAATTACTCTGGTATATATAATTTATTTCCTTCTCATTATATTTTTTAAAGTATTTATTTTTAATCAATTTTATTTTTTATAAGTTATTGTTCAGGTTTCACAAAAAATACCGCCAATACATCTAACTGTAAAATGCTGTTTAAACGTTAAAATTCACAATGTTTAATGGAATAAGACCCTTAAATTATGAACTTATGAGAGAAAAACTACGTAACATATGCATTTAAATTTCCCATTATTTTCCCTTACAAATAGGGTTTTTGAATTAATTTTACATAATTCTGTTATTAAGACTAAAATGTCTAAAGTAACGTCAACAGGTCAAGACTCAAGGGTTTTAGTAAAATACACCCCGGTAGTTTCTTTTCCTGTCCTCAGAATGAGACCCCCTTTTTAAACTTTCTTTCTCAGCAAATTCCAATTATCGTATGTAAAATATAATTATGTATTTTTTAACATAGAAAAAGTTAATTCTTACAGATAAATAGGGAAAAACGGAAGACCGTTTTTGTTGCTGTAGCAACAAGATTTTCTAGTTATTATTATTATTATTATTCCTGGGAAAATTTTGTCCTTGAGTGATCTTGTAAACTACACATCCGACTAAGGTAAAATGTTTTTAGGGTCAATAGACATGTTATGTAGATTTGCCGAACAAAGGTCATTTTGCGCGCACGTGCTTGCAAGAGCGCGCACGTGCAACATGTAAAATGACCGATTTAATTGATATAGGCGTAACTTTTTAAATTTTTGATGAAATGCTTTGAAACTCATAATGTAAGGATATATTAGTAATATAGACAATATGAAATGGTCAAAATAGCAAGATCTCACGCGCATGCACGTGCGCTTTGCTCTGATTGGCTGAAACTAAAGTCTCAATATCTTTCTTGTTTTTTGAGGAGATCCTTTGAAATTTTGAACATAGCCATGCATTAGGATATCCTACAACATGATACATAGAAATTATCATGAAAACACGTGCATGCACGTGCGCTGCAATCTGATTGGCTGAAACTTTAAATAGCTATAACTCCCTTGATTTTCAACCAAACAGGATGGGATTTGGAACATAGATATATATAATGGACATCTACAAGAAGGTATGGTCTCCATGCACATGCATACATGTACGTATACGTGAGCTGCAATCTGATTGGCTGAAACTTTAAAAAGCTATAACTCCCTTGGTTTTCAACCAAACAGGATGGGATTTGGAACATAGATATATAAAATGGACTTCTACAATAAGGTATGGTCACCATGCCGTGCATACACGTGCGTGTACGTGAGCTGTAATCTGATTGGCTGAAACTTTAAACAGTTATAACTTCCTTGGTTTTCAACCAAACAGGATGGGATTTGGAACATAGATATATATAATGGACATCTACAAGAAGGTATGGTCTCCATGCACATGCATACATGTACGTATACGTACGCTGCAATCTGATTGGCTGAAACTTTAAACAGTTTTAACTCCCTTGGTTTTCAACCAAACGGGATGGGATTTAGAACATAGATAGATTTAATGAACTTCTACAAGAAGGTATGGTCACCATGCTCATGTATGCACGTGCGTGCACGTGAAATGGGTAAAATCAAAAATACACTTGAATGAGCGAATTTTTTAATACTTTTGGATTAAATACTTTAATATTTAGTATATATCAAAATATATAGATTGTGTAGACAAGATGATATGGTCATTACGTATATGCCTTCACATGTGCACACGTGCAATGCTAAAATTTGAATGAGCATGGTACATTTCTGGGTAAACATTGTTAAAATTTCAAATGCATAGAGTTTGTGTTAATAAATAAAGCTTACAGGGAATATGGCACCAAAAGGGAGTTGGGGAGCGTTTGGGGAACATCTGTAACGGTCCCCGTTACAATTAGCACTAGTTATTATTCTTTTTTCTTCTTATTTCTTCTCCGGACTTTTTTGTCCGCGAGTGTTCTCAGAAACTGTTCACCCAACTGAGCTAAAACCTTTTTAGGGTTAATAGGTGTGTTGTGTAGGTGTGCGGAACGAAGGTCATTTTGCGCGCATACGCCTGCACGTGCGTGCGCGTGAAGTGAGTGAAATGACTTATATACTTAATATAGTTATAACTTTTACATTTTTTGATGAAATGATTTGAAACTCATTATATTAAGATATATTCATAGTGTAGATAATGTGACACTGTCAAATTAGCACGAACTCACGCGCATGCACGTGCGCTTCGCTCTGATTGGCTGAAACAAAAATCTCAATATCTTTTCTGTTTTTTGAGGAAATGCTGTGAAATTTAAAACATAGGCATGCTATAGGATGCCCTATAATATGATGTATAATAATTGTCATGAAAGCACGCGCATGCACGTGCGCTGCAATCTGATTGGCTTAAACTTTAAATGGCTATAACTCCCTTGTTTTTCAACCAAAAAGCATGGGATTTAGATCATAGACAGACATAATGAACTCCTAGAAGAATATATTGTCATCATGAACATGCTTGCACGTGCATGAACGTGCGCTTCGCTCTGATTGGCTGAAACAAAATTCTCAATATCTTTTTTGTTTTTTGACGAAATGCTTTGAAATTTAAAACATAGGCATGCTTTAGGATATCCTACAATATGATGTATAATAATTTTCATAAAATCACGCGCATGCACGTGTGCTGCAATCTGATTGGCTTAAATTTTTAATGGCTATAACTCGCTTGGTTTTCAACCAAACAGGACGGGATTCAGAACATAGATAGACATTATGGACTCCTACAAAAGGGTATGGTCATCATGCACATGCATACACGTGCGTGCACGTGAAATGAGTAAAATTACAAATACACTAGATTAAACATATTTTTGGATTAAATGCTGTAATATTTAGTATATTAAAATATATGAATAATGTAGACAAGATGATATGGTCATTATGCACATGCATTCAAATGCGCATGCGTGCAATGCTGAAATTGAATACTTTTGGAAAAACTTTGTTAAAGTCTAAAATGTATCGCGTTTGTCTTATTTAATGTAACTTACAGAGAATATGGAACAAAAGGGAGTTGGGGAGCGTTTGGGGAACATCTGTAACGGTTCCCGTTACAATTAGCCCTAGTTATTATTATTATTATTATTATTCTTTTTTCTTCTTATTTCTTCTCCGGTACTTTTTTGTCCGGAAGTGTTCTCAGAAACTGTTCACCAAACTAAGTTAAAACCTTTTTAGGGTTAGTAGGCATGTTGTGTAGATGTGCCGAACGAAGGTCATTTTGCGCGCATACGCATGCACGTGCGGGCGCGTGCAATGAGTAAAATGACTGATATATTTAATATGGTTGTAACTTTTATATTTTTTGATGAAATGTTTTGAAACTCATTATATAAAGATATATAAGTTGTGTAGATAAGATGACATGGTCAAATTTGCATGAACTCACGCGCATGCACGTGCGCTTTGCTCTGATTGGCTGAAACAGAAATCTTAATATCTTTTTTGTTTTATGATGAAATGCTTTGAAATTTATAACAAAGACATGCATTAGGATGTACTACAATTTGATATATCAAATTTTTCATGAAATCACGCGCATGCACGTGTGCTGCAATCTGATTGGCTGAAACTTTAAATGACTATAACTCCCTTGGTTTTCAACCAAACAGCATGGGATTTAGAACATAAATAGACATAAAGGACTCCTACAAGATGGTATGGCAACATTCACATGCATGCACGTGTGTGCACGTGTGCTTTGCTCTGATTGGCTGAAACAAAAATCTCAATGTCTTTTCTGTTTTGTTTACAAAATGCTTTGAAATTTAAAACATAGGCATACTTTAAGATGTCCTTCAATATGATATATAATAATTGTCATGAAAACGCGCGCATGCACGTGCGCTGCAATGTGATTGGCTGAAACTTTAAATGGCTATAACTCCCTGGTTTTTCAACAAAACAGGATGGGATTAAGAACATAGACAGACATAATGGACTCCTACAAGAAGGTATGGTCATCATGCACGTGCGTGCACGTGAATGAGTAAAATAGTGTAGACAAGATGATATCGTCATTACGCTCATGCAATCACATGCGCACGCCTGCATTGCTTAAATTTGAAACACTTGGTGTACATTTGGGAAAACGTTGTTTACGTCTTAGATGCATAGATTTTGCCTTCTTTAATGAAACTTACAGGGAATATGGCACGAAAAGGGAGTTGGGGAGCGTTTGGGGAACATCTGTAACGGTCCCCGTTACAATTAGCACTAGTTAAGGTCTTCCGTCTTCACGGAAGACCTTATAGTGATTCTATTGTTTCTTATTATTAAGGTCTTCCGTCTTCACGAAAGACCTTATAGTGATTCTACTGTTTCTTATTATTATTCTTTTTTTGACCAAAATTTTGTGCAGGCGATTTCTCGTAAACTATTCAGCCGTTTTCAATGAAATTTTCAGGAATTATGCGTCATTATATGAATTTTATATAAAATTCCGCTTTTTGGAAAATTCGCTTCCGGTGCCAAGTTATGGACAATTTCCTGATTTTAAAATGCAATTTTGTCGCCCCTTTTTATCGAAAATGACTAAAGATATGAACTGGAGATTTATTGGAGACGATAGTTCGTGACTTTTTGGTTTGCAGAATCACCTTTTCGCGCGTCGTCAATACTTCCGCTCGTTACGATATGCATATTTAAAAAAATCGTATTTTCTAACTTTTTTGTTTTTCAATATTTTTCATTCATTTTTGGTGTGTTAATAGAAATCTTTCTTATTGTGCTCACTATATAATTTGTTTGAATATTGATAAATCGAAACTCTAGATATTAGCATTTAAAAATCTGAAGCGGGTCCAAGATGGCGACTGTCTCTGTCAACTCCGACATTTCGCAATAGGGGTTTACGGAGTCAGCCGAGCGTTTGCTTGAACGAAAGTAAGACAAGGAAAAAAAAATGTAAAGGAATACTTGGATTGTCACGTCGTAGTAACGTTGCAATTCTCTGTCGAACTATGTTCTTCTTAAATGTCTTCTATAATTGGTTTTGGCTGGTTCTCAAAGTAGAAAAAGAAAAGACTAAATGTGAAAAAGAAATTCTACCTATCTTATATTATACCTATCTCCGGTACCTTCTTATTTTCAACACGTGAAAACAGATCTTAAATCATAGTTATAAGTAATAGTTTTTTTAGAAACAATATCAATGAATATAGTATGTATAAAAATTACAAACTGTTTTTCCCATGCACACTAGTGTCATATGAAAATAATAGAAAACACAAAATAAGATAACAGTTTTTTAAAAGATCGCTAAATGACGTTTATATTAACATTCTTGTCTCAAAGATCTGATTCAAGTTATTGAGCATAAATGGTATCCAATTCATTGACTGTCTTCGGGTGACACATGTTTTTCGGAAAAACATTTCAACCTTTTTATGAAAGCTTAGCTAATCGGGATAGTTCACTTAGGGGATAAACAGAAAATTTTAAAAAGTTAAAAATGCATAACTGTTTCACTACTTTAGTGTTACTTGCTTATATACAATATGAAATTTGTAAAATGTGTTAATTATACTGTCTTCACCTTGATATTTTAGCTATATAAGAACGTTCTTTTTTTCCTTTCCATTGAAGCTATCACACCTATTAAATGGAACATTCCAAAGAAAAGGTGCAAAGATTTAATCGTGGCGTTTGACGCAAAATTAAGAATAGTGATTCGCCTTTCATTATTCTAAGATATGTACTGTTGCAGAAGTATACATATACAAATACATTTAGAGCTGTGGTCCCAATAGCGTAATAGTAAGCGCATTGCATTTTCACGCTGGCAATTCCGGTTTAATCCCAATTGTTTCCATAAGAAGTTTGATCACTTTTTTTCAGCTCGATTTTGCGGAGTTTTTTTTTGCAGAATCAGACGGAAGACCTCTCGTTGCTCGCAACGAGTTTCTTATCTAGTTATTATGTCGCCCCGAACGAAGTCGGGGACGACATATTGATATTGTACGCATGTTTTTTTTATCCAGGCTGTTTCTCGGAGATGGCTGGGACAATCTTCCTGAAACTTTCCTCAAAGGACGATCACTGGTTGTAGTTGTGCAGTGAGGTCGTTCAGTTCCAATATGTCTACCGTTGCCATGGAAACCTGTAAAAAGCGACAAATTTTGTCCGTGAGTGTTCTCTCTGGTCCCTTAAACGTTCGTCATGAAACTTTTCTTATTTTAATGATTTGTATCTGTAGTTGTGCGCCTCGCATTTAAAATTTTCAAATAATCGATTATTGCCATGGAAACCAGGTGAGAGTTAAAATTCTTTAATTTCGATTTTCTCAATAACTACTCAGGCAATCGTTTTGAAACTTTCAATGTTTATTCCTTGCAATGTGTCAAAGTGATTTCTACTTTCAAAATAATTGTAATGAGTCGCTCACAGTTGCCATAGAAACGAAACAGAAAAAAAGATTCAGATGTACACATGTGTTCTCCAAGGTCTAGGTCAAAGGGTCAAAGTTCGTCGTATCCAATAAAAGTTCTTTTCACAAGGATTACATATTTGAAATACGAAAGCCCTAGTACTTACCGTTCAAACGTTATGGCTATTTACTATGTTCAAGACGACCCCCCCCCCTTTTTGAAGCACACAGCCATGTAGAATACACAGATATAACATATACAACTTACAAGTAACTTTTTAAAATCTTCATTCATAAAATTCAGTTCCCGTCATGTGATATTTTGCCATCATTCATTCTCCTTCTGTTTTGTCTCTTGAATTTATAAATATTTTATTTTATCTATATAAAAAAAAATAACGATTGCCAGCTGCATTTATTATCATTTTGCGTTTTCTGGTATATCTATCACTTGTATATTATTCATTTCATTAGATAGTGCAAGTATAAATTAAAAAATTGGTACGTCATTTTCATAGTTTTTATTCATTCAAAAATCTTTTGATCCGCTCCTGAAGGTTCGCGAAGCCTTGATCACCACTGTATACAAAACATTCATCTCGCCGAAAATGTTCATGATTCCGCTAAACTGAGAAAGTTTACACATGATTTATCATCTCATAACATACATCAGCTCTCTGCAATGCACAAATACTCGAATTGAAGGGGAAAATTCAGGAGTTATTGATTAGTAAAATTCAGGAGTTATTATGTCGCCCCGAACGAAGTCGGGGACGACATATTGATATTGTACGCATGTTTTTTTTATCCAGGCTGTTTCTCGGAGATGGCTGGGACAATCTTCCTGAAACTTTCCTCAAAGGACGATCACTGGTTGTAGTTGTGCAGTGAGGTCGTTCAGTTCCAATATGTCTACCGTTGCCATGGAAACCTGTAAAAAGCGACAAATTTTGTCCGTGAGTGTTCTCTCTGGTCCCTTAAACGTTCGTCATGAAACTTTTCTTATTTTAATGATTTGTATCTGTAGTTGTGCGCCTCGCATTTAAAATTTTCAGATAATCGATTATTGCCATGGAAACCAGGTGAGAGTTAAAATTCTTTAATTTCGATTTTCTCAATAACTACTCAGGCAATCGTTTTGAAACTTTCAATGTTTATTCCTTGCAATGTGTCAAAGTGATTTCTACTTTCAAAATAATTGTAATGAGTCGCTCACAGTTGCCATAGAAACGAAACAGAAAAAAAGATTCAGATGTACACATGTGTTCTCCAAGGTCTAGGTCAAAGGGTCAAAGTTCGTCGTATCCAATAAAAGTTCTTTTCACAAGGATTACATATTTGAAATACGAAAGCCCTAGTACTTACCGTTCAAACGTTATGGCTATTTACTATGTTCAAGACGACCCCCCCCCTTTTTGAAGCACACAGCCATGTAGAATACACAGATATAACATATACAACTTACAAGTAACTTTTTAAAATCTTCATTCATAAAATTCAGTTCCCGTCATGTGATATTTTGCCATCATTCATTCTCCTTCTGTTTTGTCTCTTGAATTTATAAATATTTTATTTTATCTATATAAAAAAAATAACGATTGTCAGCTGCATTTATTATCATTTTGCGTTTTCTGGTATATCTATCACTTGTATATTATTCATTTCATTAGATAGTGCAAGTATAAATTTAAAAAATTGGTACGTCATTTTCATAGTTTTTATTCATTCAAAAATCTTTTGATCCGCTCCTGAAGGTTCGCGAAGCCTTGATCACCACTGTATACAAAACATTCATCTCGCCGAAAATGTTCATGATTCCGCTAAACTGAGAAAGTTTACACATGATTTATCATCTCATAACATACATCAGCTCTCTGCAATGCACAAATACTCGAATTGAAGGGGAAAATTCAGGAGTTATTGATTAGTAAAATTCAGGAGTTATTATGTCGCCCCGAACGAAGTCGGGGACGACATATTGATATTGTACGCATGTTTTTTTTATCCAGGCTGTTTCTCGGAGATGGCTGGGACAATCTTCCTGAAACTTTCCTCAAAGGACGATCACTGGTTGTAGTTGTGCAGTGAGGTCGTTCAGTTCCAATATGTCTACCGTTGCCATGGAAACCTGTAAAAAGCGACAAATTTTGTCCGTGAGTGTTCTCTCTGGTCCCTTAAACGTTCGTCATGAAACTTTTCTTATTTTAATGATTTGTATCTGTAGTTGTGCGCCTCGCATTTAAAATTTTCAAATAATCGATTATTGCCATGGAAACCAGGTGAGAGTTAAAATTCTTTAATTTCGATTTTCTCAATAACTACTCAGGCAATCGTTTTGAAACTTTCAATGTTTATTCCTTGCAATGTGTCAAAGTGATTTCTACTTTCAAAATAATTGTAATGAGTCGCTCACAGTTGCCATAGAAACGAAACAGAAAAAAAGATTCAGATGTACACATGTGTTCTCCAAGGTCTAGGTCAAAGGGTCAAAGTTCGTCGTATCCAATAAAAGTTCTTTTCACAAGGATTACATATTTGAAATACGAAAGCCCTAGTACTTACCGTTCAAACGTTATGGCTATTTACTATGTTCAAGACGACCCCCCCCCCTTTTTGAAGCACACAGCCATGTAGAATACACAGATATAACATATACAACTTACAAGTAACTTTTTAAAATCTTCATTCATAAAATTCAGTTCCCGTCATGTGATATTTTGCCATCATTCATTCTCCTTCTGTTTTGTCTCTTGAATTTATAAATATTTTATTTTATCTATATAAAAAAAAATAACGATTGCCAGCTGCATTTATTATCATTTTGCGTTTTCTGGTATATCTATCACTTGTATATTATTCATTTCATTAGATAGTGCAAGTATAAATTAAAAAATTGGTACGTCATTTTCATAGTTTTTATTCATTCAAAAATCTTTTGATCCGCTCCTGAAGGTTCGCGAAGCCTTGATCACCACTGTATACAAAACATTCATCTCGCCGAAAATGTTCATGATTCCGCTAAACTGAGAAAGTTTACACATGATTTATCATCTTATAACATACATCAGCTCTCTGCAATGCACAAATACTCGAATTGATGGTGGCATGTCAGATTCGTTTTTCGGTAGAACCTCTAAAATGAAAGTGAAAGAGGGAAATTTCAGAGTTCTCACTGGCGTTACTATACACAAAATAATTCGGCTGATCTTCTTCATAGATTACATTTCGCAACCTTTTATGATAGGAAAGATACTGCCAATTAACAAGTATGAGGCTCAGTTCAACATCTGCCCAATTTCTTTTATGCAATTCTGCAAATTTAGGAACTTGTAATTTTCCTGCACTACTTTCTTCTCCTACCGATTCTAAAAATAAAATGGGATGTACCCAATTAAGGTCTTCCGTTTCCAACGGAAAGTACTAATACGACTCGATGGTTGTCCAAGCTTAGCTAATGGACCATTGTTTTAGTGATGATAAAAATGAAAGTCTTGTCCAGTACGGGGCGACATATGCTATTGCTTGCAATAGCAGACTTTCTAGTTATTCTTATTATTATTCTTTTTTTGACAAAATTTTGTGCAGGCGATTTCTCGAAAACTATTCAGTGGTTTTTCATGAAACTTTCACAAAATATGCGTCATTATATGAAGTTGTTACATCCGAAGAGTAATTTGGAAAATTCGCTTCTGGTGCCAAGTTATGGACAATTTCCTGATTTTAAAATGCGATTTTGTCGCGCACTTTTATCGAAAATGGCTAAGGATATGAACTGGAGACTTATTGGAGATGATAGATCATGACTTTGTGGATTGCAGAATCGCCTTTTCGTGCGTCGTCAGTACTTCCGGTCGTTACGAATTGCAATCTTTTAAAAAATCGTATTTTCTAACTTTTTTGTTTTTCAGTATTTTTCATTTTTATTTGGTAAGATAATAGAAGCCCTCCTTATAATGCTTTCATTTAATTTGTTTGAATGTTGATAAATCTAAAGTCTAGATTTTTGCATTCAAAAATCTGAAGCGGGTCCAAAATGGCGGCTGTCTCTGTCAACTCCGCCATTTCGCGAGTAGGGGTTTATGGAGGCAGCTGAGCGTTTGATTAAACCATTCTGACATAAGGATACATGAAATGTAAAAAACTACTTCGACTCTCACGTAGTATTAAATGGTTGGAGGAGTTACCTCCCGTTACTTGTTTATATTATAATAGATAATCAATGTAAATATTGTAATTAATTGGTCAATTGACTAAAGAATTAAACAAGTATTATTGATAAATGATGTTCTGTTAGAAAATAATAATGGTGTTGCCAAAAGAAAGACAGTCTGTTTTATTTTATCAATATGATATCTGATAACTTATGATCATTGATTAAGTTGAGGTACACGGGGGCAGTACAGCCAACTGGCTTGTGTCTTCCCTTTGGTACAGAAACCAAAAATTGGTTTATCAAGTTGCCGTAGTCAGTGACTAGTTAAAATATAGCTGTGTGACATTAGCTATAGGTTTGTCATTAGGACAGAGAAGCTCTTACAAAGTTAAATCATACTGTGTAAGTATATTGTAGCCACTTGGCTAGAGTTATATAGGCAACTTGGTAAGCAGTTATACACCAGGCAGATGTTAAAGGCTAAATCAAGAGGCACCAGGCAGATAGATGTTGACTTATATAGTCACTTTTACGAGTATAGTGAGGCAATTATCATATGGCACCAGGCAGGTGCCGGTATTAACTGAAGATATATAATTATACAAAGCACTTAGGTCATTTAATTTAAAGACACCAGGCAGGTGTCATATTATTATCTGTATATATTGCATTCAATCATATCCCCAGTAAAACTCGGTAATCCGAGCACGGACCTACTGACCGCTCAGATCCGACACGTTACAGTAGTACGTTGCAATTGAGTGTCAATCTTAAAACTTAATTTCCGTTTCAGATCCGACACGTTACAGTAGTACGTTGCAATTGAGTGTCAATCTTAAAACTTAATTTCCGTTTCACTGCTTTAGTGTAACTGGGCTAGATACGATATGTAATGTGTATAATGTGTTATATATACTTTCTTAACGTCAAACTTAAATAAAGGCGCTAGGAATGTTTTATTTTTAAAATTTAATTGATGCTATCATACCTATCTAATAGATCAGTCCAAAGAAAAGGCGCGAATATTTACTCGTGGCGTTTGGCGCGAAATTATGAATGCTTTTTATAATTCTTAGACAGGTGAACTGTTGCAAAAGTACCGTCGTATACACAAGTATATTTAGAGCAGTACTCCCAATAGCTTAAGTGTTAGCGCGTTGGGGATATAAAAAAAAAAGCGCATTCACGTTGGCGACAAGGTTTCAATCCTCCTTGTGACCAAAATTTTGAATCTCTTTTCAGCTCGATTTTATGTGGGTTTCTTTTCCTAAAACGGACGGAAGACCTCTCGTTGCTCGCAACGAGATCGTTTCTAGTTATTATGTTCCCCAAACGAAGTTGGGGAACATATTGTTTTTACTCTGTTTCTTATTATTATTATTATTTTTCTTCTTCTTCTTCTTCCTGGGTACTTTTTTGTCCGGGAATGATCTCGTAAACTATACATCCGACTAAGGTGAAATGTTTTTAGGGTCAGTAGACATGTTATGTAGATTTGCGGAACGAAGGTCATTTTGCGCGCACGTGCTTGCAAGAGCGTGCACGTGCAACATGTGAAATGACCGATTTAATTGATATAGGCGTAACTTTTTAAATTTTTGATGAAATGCTTTAAAACTTATAACATAAGGATATATTAGTAGCATAGACAATATGACATGGTCAAAATAGCAAGATCTCACGCGCATGCACGTGCGCTTTGCTCTGATTGGCTGAAACTAAAGTCTCAATATCTTTCTTGTTTATTGACGAAATCCTTTGAAATTTTGAACATAGCCATGCATTACAATATCCTACAACATGATATATAGCAATTATCATGAAAACACGTGCATGCACGTGCGCTGCAATCTGATTGGCTGAAACTTTAAATAGCTATAACTCCTTTGATTTTCAACCGAACAGGATCGGATTTGGAACATAGATAGATATACTGGTCTACTACAAGAAAATATGGTCACCATGCACATGCATACACGTGCATGTACGTGCGCTGCAATCTGATTGGCTGAAACTTTAAACAGCTATAACTCCCTTGGTTTTCAACCAAACGGGGTGGGATTTAGAACATAGATAGATGTAACGGACATCTACAAGAAGGTATGGTCACCATGCTCAAGTATGCACATGCGTGCACGTGAAATGAGCAAAATCCAAAAAACACTTGAATGAGCGCATCTTTTTTAATACTTTTGGATTAAATACTTTAATATTTAGTATATTAAAATATATAGATTGTGTAGACAAGATGATATGGTCATTACACACATGCATTCACATGCGCACGCGTGCAATGCTAAAATTTGAATGAACTTTGTACACTTCTGGGTAAACGTTGTTAAAGTCTCAAATGCATCGAGTGTGTCTTATTTCATGAAGCTTCCAGGGAATATGGCACCAAAAGGGAGTTGGGGAGCGTTTGGGGAACATCTGTAACGGTCCCCGTTACAATTAGCACTAGTTCTTTTTTTTCTTCTTTGTTCTCCGGTACTTTTTTGTCCGCGAGTGTTCTCAGAAACTGTTCACCCAATTGAGCTAAAACCTTTTTAGGGTTAATAGGTGTGTAGTGTAGGTGTGCAACACGAAGGTTATTTTGCGCGCATACGCATGCACGTGCGTGCGCGTGAAATGAGTGAATTGACTGATATACTTAATATAGCTATTACATTTACATTTTTTGATGAAATGATTTGAAACTCATTATATAAAGATATATTAATACTGTAGATAATGTGACACTGTCAAATTAGCACGAACTCACGCGCATGCACGTGCGCTTCGCTCTGATTGGCTGAAACAAAAAGCTCAATATCTTTTCTGTTTTTTGACGAAATGCTATGAAATTTAAAACATAGGCATACTTTAGGATGTACTACAATATGATATATAACAATTGTCATGTAAGCACGCGCATGCACGTGCACTGCAATCTGATTGGCTTAAACTTTAAGTGGCTATAACTCCTTTGTTTTTAAACCAAACAGTATGGGATTTAGAACATAGACAGACATAATGGACTCCTACAAGGCGGTGAAGTCGTCATGCACATGCGTGCACTTGTGCTTTGCTGTGATTGGCTGAAACAAAAATCGCAATATCTTTTTTAATTTTTGACGAAATGCTTTGAAATTTTATACATAGTCATGCATTAGGATGTCCTACAATATGATATATTACAGTTGTCGTGAAAACATGCGCATGCACGTGCGCTGCAATCTGATTGGCTTAAACTTTAAATGGCTATTACTCCCTTGTTTTTCAACCAAACAGGATGGGATTTAGAACATAGACAGTCATAATAGACTCCAACAAGATGGTATGGTCGTCATGCACATGCAGGCACGTGCATGCACGTGTTCTTCACTCTGATTGGCTGAAACAAAAATCTCAATATCTTTTCCGTTCTTTGACGAAATGCTACGAAATTTAAAACATAAGCATACAATAGGATGTCCTACAATATGATATATAACAATTGTCATTAAATCACACGCATGCACGTGCGCTGAAATCTGATTGGCTTAAACTTTAAATGGTTATAACTCCCTTGGTTTTCAACGAAATAGGATGGTATTTAGAATATTGATAGACATAATGGACCCCTACAAGAAGGTATGGTCATCATGCACATGCTTGTAACGTGAAATGAGTAATTTAAAAATATGCTTGAATAAGTGTATTTTTTAATACTTCTGGATTTAATGCTTTGATATTAAGTCTATTTGAATATATATACATAGTGTAGAAAAGATGATATGATCATTACCCACATGCATTCACATGAGCTCGCATGTAATGCTAAAATTTAAATATATTTCATAGTCTTCTGGGAAAACATTGTTTACGTCTAAATTGCACAAAGTATGTCTTATTTGATAGAGTTTAAGGAAATATGGCACCAAAAGGGAGTTGGGGAGCGTTTGGGGAACATCTGTAACGGTCCCCGTTACAATTAGCCCTAGTTTACAATTTGACTTTGACCTTGAAGTATGAACTTTTTAAAAAAAAAAAACATGAATTTTTGCCATGACTATTGAACAATTGGTGCTCTGGCTTTGAATTTTACAAGTGTATTCCCTCTATAAAAAAGACCTTCTTTTTGGTACCATAAGCTTGACCATCTGACCTTGGAGTTTGACCCATTTAAAAAAAAAGTAGCCTTGGTTATACCTGTTGGTTAGTTCTTGGATTTTCCCAGGTGCTTTCATGGAGACATGCTGTTAAGTCATTTCTTAGGGTAAGAACATTTTTTTTTACTCTAGACCTTCTCTTGGAGTTTGACAGCATTTGAGAAAAGTTTTACCTTTGCTGTAAGCAGTCATACAGGAGCATAAATGTATCACAAACACATCTTCTTTGATGTTAAGAAACCAGAGCCTATTCCTCAATAGCAAAATCTTTATTTTCATTTTTCAACACATATATATTTAAACAAAAATTTCAGAACTTATCATAACAGAAAACATGTAGATCTTAGACCCAACATTTTGTTCTCAATTGATCTTTTGCGAGAAATTCCTTAAAATTCCATTTCATTTAAAATTGAAGAAGAATGGAACATTTATAGACCAGTCTAGATGATGTTAAAATAATGACATTGTAACAAATTGAATTATGAACATTAAAACAAGAGGTACTGAGCACAGCTCCTCACTCCTACATGGTTACATGTTTAATGACAAAGTTTATATTTTTTAGTATGAAAACACCAGATATTTCTTCAGTTGAATTGTACAACAAGAGGTGCATAATGCTACTATATAAAAAAAATCTTTGAAAGTCAAATTAAAATTCAGTGGAAGAGTTTCAGATAAGAGATGGATACCTCAAATACAGGAAGAATGGTAGGGTCCAGGCTTAGTGTCTGGTGAAAATGTAAAATAAGAGGTGCACAATGACAATATGAAATAAAGACTATGAAACTATGAAAGTCAAAAATTTCATTCACTGGTATAGGAAGAGTTGTGGATAAGGTATGGGTACCCCAAAGTGACAGAGGGACAGAAGGACTTGCAGACAGACAGACAGTCTCATCTGACACTAAATAATGGAGGAGCATAAAGAATTGCATTAACAAGGAGTCCATGAGCCATTTAATGCTCATATGACCCTCTCTTCTTTATCCAGTGTCATATACATGTATAAATTGAAACCTTTTGTTGAATAGGAAATGGGGGGGGGGGGGTTCAGAAGAATCTTTATGAAGTTTTTATCACTATAATATCTTCTTGGAAACGTATGTGGATGTGGCCCTTCATTTGAAAAATAAAAAATAATCCTAAGACCTTTTACTCAAGGATTCTGTTTGGCAAGTTTGGTTGCAACTGGCTCAATAGTTCTGGAGGATAACATCAGTACATCTATCATTGTATGTGAAAAGTTATATGTGACAAACAAACAATATACAAATACATGTACACTGTGCAAATTCTGATCAGAGAAACTCGGAATGTCTGACCATTTGGCAGCTGAAATAAATAACTGTAGAGATTTCAACAAATGTATCACAAGACAGGAAAGACAGGAAAAGGCATTAAAAATATCACTTGAATTCACTTCATACAAAATTATACAGATTTGTCAATTATTTGGGGGAGAAATGCAGTTTTTTATCAAAACCTGCTCTGTCTCTATATGCAAGGAATGTACACGTATTTCAATAAATGTCATTAATTTCGCAAACATCCACAAATCTTATAAAAAAAACAGTTCCACATGGATGTGGTTTACAGGACTTTGGCAGACACTAGCATCCTTTATCTATGTGGTGTAGACAATGCCTCAACGATCCATGGATCACACTTTGAGCCTTCCCGAAACTCATCTTTTGTCAGCTTACCATCATTATTCTGTTAAAAAATCATTAAAAAACATAGATTAATTCTTGTTGATTATAGTTTCATATTATTTCAGAAATCTTGCAGTTTAAAATGCTCTCAAGTAAATTTACAATGTCAAATTGATAGTTCTCAAAAGAGTTATTCCCCTTGTTACAATGGTCCTGTCTACATACTGTGTCCATCTGAGTGAATATCTTTTCCACCCTCTTTTCTGGGGTATCCTCATCCTTGGGCAGATCTAGGAGGTTCCCTACCATGCTATAAATAGCATCCACAATACTGACCATTTCTTCTTTTGTGATATAGCCATCATTGTCCAGATCATAAAGACTGAAAGCCCCTAAAATTAAGAAATTAGAATAGATACAATATTAATATCAAGCCCCGGGCCTTTGGTCCTCTGGCTATGTTATAAGATATGGATTTTACAATGTAATATCTAGATTCTGTGCTTATAAGCACCAGACGTATGGAATATACATGTACATGTATCTACTTACAATCCAGTTTCTCATCCAGTGAACCTCTTGATGTTATGGACAAAGCACAAATAAATTCTTTAAAAGATATATACCCATCCTGAAATACATACAGACATACAAACATTCAAGTATTTAATGAGACATAGAAAATTATAAAAGTTCCTTAACATTTTCATTGCAAACTCTACTTCTACAAAATATATTTTTCACAATGCTTATCACAGGAAGAAGTCTGCAGACTCTGATTTCAATAATGTCAAAGATAAGAATTTTAATTATTTTAAAGACCTCAGGCATGCTTGGGTTGTAGCTGAAATTTGATCCTGGTTACTAAACCCCAAATATCATTACATTATCATGTCTCATGTCTTGTGTTATATCAAATCCTTAACAGAAGTGCAATCTATTCATTCATTTCAGTCCTTGACATACATATGTGATCTGAAACACAATCCCCAAAATCTTTTCATGAAATTAATATACTGGTAGTCTAATACACACTGCTCTGTAGAATTATTACTTGTGACATCAATCTAGTGAAATTAAGGCCTGAGATTCTAATTAAATTTTACTCAACAAGAATTAAATCTAATTTTACTCTTAAGTGAGATTCCATATCCCAACTATATTATGAAGATTCTTTCATAAATCAAGAATAACTGACTGATGATATTAGTATGTTTGTACAAGATTTTGATAAGAAATAATACCCAATAAAGGATCTCTAATGAGAAGTTTATTGAAAAGGTGTATTGTAATTAAGCTTGTGGGATATCAGCAGTATTATTTTCCCCTTCATGCCACATACAGTCAAGCCTCAATATCATGTACTCAAAGGTTTTAAAGGTGATATATTTTTAAAGAGAGAGTCACTGAGTGGTTATATAATTGGGACTTGCAAATTACTTCCACAGATCCATGGTATTTGAGATGTAAGTGTACAACAGATCTCAGTCCAGTTGTATTTTGTGAATAACTAAGACAAAAAGCTTGTTCATTTGACCCTATTTATGATCTAAGGATTGACATCTTTATACATACCTTGTTGGCATCAAAAACATTGAAGACAAAACTGGCAAATTTGGTAGGGTCACCATTTGGGAAGAACTGTTGATATATTGTATGGAACTCCTAAAATTCCAAAAAGAAACAGCATTTAGAGTGCAATTTCAATTTTTTTATGGTTTATAATTTGAATCTGTTCTTAAATGAACAAGGCTACAGAGTTTGCTTTTTTAGATGTACCTTATTGGTGTTAAAAAGACTAAAAAGTTTGCTTTTTTAGATGTACCTTATTGGTGTTTATTGCTTTTCATTAATAAATTTAGGGTCATGTTCTTTTGTAGTTTGCACTTTAATTTCTAAAAGACTTATTTATTGCATCTATCTTGGGTCTCCAAAGGAAGTTATTTCCTTTCAGTAACCTTCACCTTGTCGTAAAGAGTTTGATTTTAAGTTTATAATAAGAGCCGCTTGTTATGAAAATTCATTATCCCCTCACAGTGGAGTTGTAGGGGATAGAAAAATGCCCTTGTGTTTGTGTGTGTTGGGGTGAGTAAAGAAGGGTGTCCTTGTCTGGTAACGGAAGTAACATAATTTGCATTGGGATCACTGCCAAATTATATATTGATAATTGTAGACCTTAATTTTTGAATTGAGCAAATTGCAGAAATATAATTTAAATTTTCATCGATTTTACAGCACATTTTGTATTGGAAAACATACAGCACATAAGCACAAACTTGCTTATCTACCAAAATTATATATTTTATACACTAGTATGGCACGCAAAATTCACAAAAATGAGATAATCATAGTTTCACAATTGATAAACTAGGTTTATCGGTTGTAAACTATAGTTTACAAACCGTAAACTATAGTTAACAACGTTAATCTATATTTCACATCTGTAAACCATAGTTAACGCTATAATCTATGTTTCACAACCGTAAACTATACTTAACACCGAAAACAATCATTTGCGATTGCAAAACATAGATTATCTGATAAATACAGTTTCACGATTTGTAAACTATAGTTTACAAACCGTTAACTATAGTTAACAATCTGATAAATATAGTTTTACGATTTGTGAAACTATGATTAACAACTCTTAACTATAGTTTACGATTGTAAACTATAGTTTACAAACGTGAATCTATGTTTATCAACAAAATCTATTGTTAACGCTTTATTACAGACAGATAAACTTAAATTAACATTCGTAAACTATAGTTAACAACCGTTAAATATAGTTTTACAGATGAAAACTATACTTAACGAATCGTTAACTATAATTTACGGTTTGTAAACTATAGTTTACAGTCGATAAACCTAGTTTATCAATTGTGAAACTATGATTATCTCATTTTTGTGAATTTGGCGTGCCATACACTAGTACCAGATGCAGTTTATGTGTAAAAATCTCAGATAGGCAAACTTGTGCTCTATGTTTTCTGATGAGAAAAGTATCTTGAATATGATGAAATTCCACCAGAATTCAGGAAATTTGGGGAATTGTCCTACTTCTGCACCCTCTAGTGTCCATGTAAGCCAGTGTTCTTATTTTTACATCAAATAGGGAGCCAAAATCGGCCGCTTACCTACCTTGTCCTGTAATTTCCTACTAGAAAAAGACTTTAAGATTTAAAGTAGTCTACATTCCTAAAAATTCAAATAAAACCTTTGATTTCAGCATTGTCAATGATACTTCTTTCAAAACTCTAAAGGGCCATGAAAAAAAAAAACAAGTAAAAAAAATCAAATGAAAATTATTTTACTTCTGTATTTACAGTTCTTCCAGCAGGCAGTGTAGAAAAGAAGATCCTAAAAAACCTTATATAATTCAAAAGAAATTAAAACATCATCATGCCTTGTTCCTGGAAACTCATTTTCACACCTTATTACCCCCTTCCTTCTGATTTACAGAGCCATCAAACAAAATCAATATGGCGTGTGACCAACCCTGGATACAGGGTATTACCGAATGCCAAGCCTGTCAACCAGTCCCATCAACAGATCATTCAAACTTTGCCAGCAAAAGAAACCCTTAACTGAATACTTCCTTTACCTGTCTCGTTTCATCAACCCTGCTTTGGTTAATGATCTATGAGTAGTTTTTCAAAGCAAAAAAGAATTTCACACCATGATGTTGTGAAAAACAAATTTCAAAAATATTTTCTTTAAGACAAATATAAACAGATTACCTTAACATTACAGAGATATATGTTAATATCAAATTATTGTTTTCTTTTGGTTGATAGAGTTTGTTCCAAGATGGCTCTACACGTAAACAACCTTCCAGGTTATCAAGGAAACTTAGAAAAATGCAAGGTCAGGGTTATATGGAAGGTCAAGGTCATATTCAGCATAATATGCTTAATATGACCTTGATCTTCCATGTAACACTGACCTCACATGTCTAGTCCTTCATTTCTCTTCAAGCATGTATTGCTACTTCTTTTATTCTAAACAGACACTATATCATCAAAATTATGTCTCCAATCCATTAGTAGTTAAATGCAGACCAGGTCTTTGGAAATGAAACAAACATCCAGTATTTGCAGCAAATGGAAACATTTTGCATTACTTATTCATTTAGGGCATGTCCTTAACACTTACAGTGATTGCAATTATTGTGCATTAAATCAGACAGAACAATCAATATCCATACATTTGTTGTGTCGACAGTGCACTGATAGTCAATTAAGTTAAGCAGAATATGGCATAAAGCTTCATAATTCAACAAGAACCTATACTGATGTCCCTTTCAATAATTAATTTTTCATCTTTACAATGAAGATGATCAATGCATTGTCCTTAATGCTTATCTGCCATTTGTCTATCTTTTTGTGGGTAGATTTTGGATTTGTGCCACAGAGTTGGGACAGACACATATATAACAATCAGGCAAGCCCAGATTTCCACACAATAGTACCTATATAAATCATCTGTTGATAATACCCTAATCTTTTAATATCGATGACCCAAACCCACAATAGGCTTTTTACATCTTCACTAAAAGGATGTCAAAATAACAGGGCATCTCAAGAATGTATATACTTTACAAATATATATTTTAACTGTCAAAGGGAGTCGATCATTCTGCTTACAGAATACAAGGATATTATTATATTAAAACAACCATTTGGCAGATTAATTTAATAGATATAGTAGACACTCCCCAGGTACATGTACGTGTGTATATTGTAAAACAAAAACAGTAAACACCACCAACAATAAAATGTTTATTATTTTAGAGAGTACAAATACAGACTATAATATATGGAATATATAAATGATAACAAGTTTAGAGATTAAAAAATCAACATTTTAAGATAATGCAGCTAAAATTTTACACAAGTTTTCGTACAGGAAAGTTAATTAAGAGAAAGAAAATATACAATGAATAAAATAAAAATGTTATAAAAGATATCATTGGATAGATTTCTTGATATACGGTATATAAATCCTTGGGTGGTTCATGCAATTTGTCTTATACTGGTAATTGACTGTCAAATTTATATTATATTAAAAAACTCTGTTTGGTTACCGATATCACTAATAAATTATATGGAGTATGTGTTTTAAATTATTTGAATTGGTTATAAAGCAATACGTTTTAATCAAATCAGATCAATTTTTTGCAATATTAAATGTTGCTTGAGATTTTTTGCACAATAAAGATAAGGATTTGATCTTTATATGTACTGAAGTAATATTGTAAGAAATGCAAGATTTAAAAATCTGCATAACTTCAAAATACATGGAAGAATGATATGTATTGTTAAAGTCCCATTTCATACTTGAAGATGATGCAAAATAATCTTTATAAAACATTTTTTTTTTAAAAAGATAAATCAATTACTGTATATATATTTATAATTATCTTGTTTTAGCTAGCTTTATAAGGACATTTTCAATTCTTTGTAAAAAATATAATTTATGCATGTACAATTGTTTATTTCAAAATTCGAAAAGAAAGAAAAATAAACTAAATGTCGTGTCCATATTCTGGTCTGCATGATCTTTGAACTTCAGTATGAAAATACAATCCTATGCTATTCTACATAATGGAAGAGTGAGTGTAGAATGAAAGAATATTTGTAGAACATTAAAAGGATAAAAATACTGTTCAAAAGATGTCTTCATTTCATGTATAATTGATTACAAATTTCATGTACAAGGTTTTCTATACATTGTCAAGCAATAAAACTCCCAAAGCACGCACATTGAAATGTCATCCCTGTTCATTAGTATTTCCTCTGTACAGAAAAAATAAGTTCAGAGGAAAATAACAAACATCAAGAACCTAAATAGTTATAGACATGTCCATAATTTAGGGCAAAATACACTGTAAGAACTAAAAATACAATATAAATGGTACTTTGGATAAATAGGATTGACGCAAAAATTAAAATAAATTTTCATCATCAAGATTGAAATCAGTCAAATTTATTTTTAATTTTTACCTACCAGAGCATTTTTAATCAAGAGATAATAATTTTTTCATCTAATTTAACCCTGATAAGAGAGATGTATGAATATTTTATATGTCTTCTTGAGAAGATTTACAACTTAATTTCATGTCTAATACCAATATAGCTAATAGAACATCCAATGCACATACTTTTAGCTTTACAAAGAAATACAAAGCTCTTGAGCATTTAGTATGAACAGACTGCTTTAAATTTAAATCACTTCATACAAGTAAAGTCCTCTTTTCTAAAAACGGAGTAATTTATGTCCCTCTATCAATCGCATTCAGGAAGATTCCCACTTGTCACGAAAAAAAAAATCACGAAAGAACTGCGACATTTCAAAATTCACCTTGACAAGCAGGAACTATTGGGAGTTACATTTATACATGTATATATCTGAAGTCAAAAACCTGATTATTGTCAGCCATAGTTCACATAAGTGTTATGTATTGATCATAGAAATTCCTATACATACACAAAGCAAACAACGTTCCTGTCTTGAACAAACAGAAATCGATTCCTCAATTTGTTGGCAAATACAGGCAGACAAACCAACATTCTTGAAAAATAAATAAACATTCATTCACTAAGTCGTATACAAAGAAAGGAAATTATCATCAATTCTTCTTCCACAAAAACTTGACAACTGAATAAATCTCCTTATACATACTAGAACTGAATACTTATTATGAAAGTAGTTACATTCATTCAAGTATAAATATCGATGGCAAATATTTATACTCTATTCTATAATTAAAATTATTGTATATTTATTATTTTCTTCATGATCGCTTGATTAACATTATTTGATTAAACTAAGTAATATTTGCAATATAAAACAGAATGGATATGTTTATCTTCGAAATTATAGCTCCATATTAGACTATTAGTACATCAAATGTTACCATGTCATAGCAGAGGCCTTTCTTTGAAGAAGAAGCTAGTACATAATTAAGCTGCACTAATAAATATAACATTTACAATAAACATACCATGTCTTAATAAAACATTTTAAAACCAAAGCTGCATCCTTATGCAACCATCACTTGATGCTGGAAGGCAGGTCCAACTTTGGCATCATCAACCCAGACATGGGGACTTGGACTATACTTAGCTTTGTAGGCAGGAGTGAGGGCATTCAGCCGATTTACGATCTGATCTAACTCCTGGGCATTAACTCTCCTCTTCAGGAGGGCAGCTTGTTTGGCCCTCAGCCCGGGGACCACTGGGTTGGTCTTGGTGACAGGAGGGGGTTTATATTCTACAGGCACCTTGTCGGCTATATCCACTCCTCCCCTGCTGGCCACAGTAGGTTTGGTAAGCCTATTTATAATGCTATCGAATTCCTCTCCGTTAACTTTTTTATCACCATACACAAAGTCAGTGTATTTCCTCTGCTTCCCGGCCCCTCCTGTGCTGGCTACGGTGGGCCTTGTGACCCGATGCACGATAAAATCTAGATCTGCCTCCGATACAGTTCTAGATCCATACACATAATCTTTATTTTCATATTTCTCGGCAATATCCACACCCCCTCTGCTCGCAACAGTGGGCCTTGTCACTCTACTCACAATGCGATCAATGTCCTCACTAGAAATTCTGGAATGATTCCTCTTTCCTTCATTTTTCTGCCTATTTCCTTCCCTAACAACAGGTAAGGAGTGCCCAGAATATTTACTTTTAGCCGAGGGGGATGCTCTGTGTCTTCCACTTCCAGGAGGAGCACTTTTGATGCTGGAGACCGGTCGGGGATAATCCATGAAAGCTTTGTCTTCTGCTGCCCAAGCCCCCTCGTCGTGTTTCCTACTGCAGGGCCGTGGTACAGGTGAGGCCAGCCGGTAGCATAGATGATCCAGATACTCCGGTTCTACGGAATGCCAGGGACCAATGGTGCGGAAGTTATCCAGCTTAGCTCCCAGGATATACAGCTTCTGTGCTTCTTGGTATTGGTGTTCTGACAATGGGACACCTACGGACGGTAAACCTCCGTTGTTTGGATCTATAGTTTGCCGCATTGTTGAATGGCGTGAGAAAAATATCAGATGTTAAAGGAAAATTGACACTTACGCTCCCTTTCAAATGGGAAAAGAAAGTTCCCTAAAGTTTTCCTTTTTTAAAGTAAAAGATGAAAGTAATTTTCACCTTAATAACATGTTTGTCAAGTTCTAGAATTATCTCCAGAATTTATTTCAATTTTGTTTTTTCAAAATTTGTCTCCTTGCGAAAAATAGATCCTCCAAACAAAAGAACTGTGCCTTAGGAACATAAAGTGTGTGTATTAAAACAATCCGTCACAATTCTTCAAAATATTTTCTTAAGATGGAGATTAATTAAAATATCTAATTAGTTAATCACATGCTGCACGATAGATTAGATCTAAATCAAACTGTGGGCACACGCGTTTTAAATATCTTGCCATTTGATGGACTGTTCCAAATGAATAGTGGAATGAATGGCCTCAGAACTCCCGCTAATCCCTCCTATTAAATTTCTGTGTACGGCACGGAGTAAGTCAAAGCTGAGATTAAAGAAGCTCTATATCCCAAAACCACAAATCAAGATGTTTTCCAAAAGTTTCTAAAGAGCAAATTGACCAAAATAAGTTTTACAAATCCCACCTTTTTGGCTGAAAAATCCCTTCATTCACAAAAAGTTGAAAGAAATGTCAACTGCCGATTTTAGCAAATGGCATATGTATTCTAGGTAAACTTTAATAATTTGCCCTTTTCTATTAAAGGATGATAAATAATAACTTTTCTTCAGTGTGGTAGGTCCATTCACAATATCAGTGTAAACTGTGGCCCTTATTCTTTTTCCCAGCAGGGGCACCTATTCTGAGCCTTCAACAAATAACTTTAAAGTTTAATGTAACAACAGGTTTTTCAGAACAATTCAAAGTTATGCCGTGTTTCATCACATTCAAACAACTTTCATTTTATTGTAATCTTAAAATGGTTCCATGGGTAGTATGTGCACCCCACTGTAGGAATTTCAAACAAAAATTACCAAATACGTCCACGATTTTTCCAAAGTTCATAAATTGTTCTGCCACATAAGAATATCAATCAAGAATTTCAAGGAACATTTTTAATTAAAACTCCATTTGATTATACACAACACAAATTTCAGAGTATAAGGATATCATGTAAATTTCCTTCCAATTATCCGCTAATTCATAAATAATATTAAAACGGAAAGTTTAATAATACAAATAATCCTTGCATTCATAAAGAGTCATTTCATTTTCTGATCAGTCAAGTGAAAGTTTTATCCGTAAAAAGAACTCTCAAAGAATCAGACACCGACTTGAAATCTTCTTTAAGACTTCTTCAAATATTTACTCTTGCAGGTGCTTTATGGCATTCTAATCATTCAAAAGCGATTTCAATAACCTGCCAAATATGGACAAAACAAACTCTTCATAGTTGCACTATGATTTTGGTTACAGTAATAAATATCAGTTTTTACCAAAGGCGACTAAAAGGACACTAACAAACGGAATGCGTGAGGAATAACGGAAAAAATTTAAAACTCCATTTACATGAAAACTTTTATAATGACTTTAGATTAGTAACATGATAGATTGAACTAAAGGATCACTGATTTGTTCTACAGATATGGTACCGTTAAGTCAGAAAGCACATAATCTACTTGTTTTATTAAAAACCTTTGCAAAGAATTTCTTCAGGTTAATTTTGTACAAACATTCTCATTAATAGGTAATTCCTTTAAAACCTGCTAAAGTCTTTCTATAATAAGAGACTGTTATGTTAATTTTTGTAAAACCTAATAGGAATGTACTTTTAATGTTCCGTAAGATTGTGTTTGGGCAAGTAATTGCTATATCATCATTAAGTTACATGTGAATGCATGATTAAGAACTTCTGTAAGACAGAATGCACAAAAATCTGCATGGTAGACAGAATTAAAAATTTATCATTTGGCACTTTTAGAATAGATTTCTTTATTTCAAATTTACAGCTTTCAACTCTGTCTATCTTGGGTTAAGTACTATTTTATTACTGTACAAGCTAAGTCAGAATACATTATTGACATATATTGACATATATCCCCAAATAATGAACACCTTATACAAATCCCAATACAACGAACACCTTGTAATTCCAGATTTATCTCAGAAAAAGGGCATGAAAGGACAAGAAAGTCTTCAAACAGACATATACTGGTATATAAAGAGGCAAACCTGTAATTAAGGGGGGTGTTTTATTACAATTTGATTCATGGCTACAATATTTCAGGCATTCAAGTACAGAAAATCGAATTGATTTCAACATTAGGGAGTGATTCCACTCTAAATTTACCAGAATTGTACCCAAGGAACTACAAGTCTTAAGACTGCAATATCACAGGTGTCCAAAATTGACACTAAACATTTATTTAGATAAAAATTTTAGTCTCCATGAGGTGTTTGGGTAACAACAAATTTAAATTCTTTGCTCTTTCAGACATTCATCAAATCTTTATGTACAGTGAATAGGCAAATTAATTAAAGCTCTCTTTTCACACTGTAGATCTTCGCACTGATTTCAGTTAGTGTTTCTTTTATGACCAAACATATCTTAATTTGTGTATTTGAAATAGAAACTTAACTAGCGAAACCCATTACCATATTAGTAGTCTAATGTGAAAAGAATTGTTGTTTTTATCTGACCACTCCAAAGATCCTTCACAAAAAAAGGCTTTAAATGTGTTTAACTTAAACTACCCAAGTATTTGCCTTCTTGGTGTTGCCTATTCATGAACTGTGGACTTGGTTAAAGTATGAAAAGAAAACTGAACTTCAAAGAACTTTTTCTGTATTCACTGTATCAGTGCAAAGTTAAGCAAGAGGCCCATTGGTCACAACATTCACCTGAGTAACATTGATCATCTTACTTTTCAAGTCTGAAAAGACTTGAATCTGCACTACTTGAGGATGATTGCACTCTAACATCACTTATCATGGCCTAGCTGTACTTGAAAAGATTGTAAAACATTTTTCTTAAACAAATCCCACATAAAAATTTGATTCCATACACTTCAAGGGAACCATAATATGAAAAAAACAAGATGTGTTTGTGAAACACTGGGATCTTTCAATCCTGGGGCATAAAAGTGAATCATCTAAGTATGTCAGGAAGCTTCCATATAGTTTTCATAATACATACTCCTATGACCTATAAATTCTGAAGAAAATTGTTTAATGAACCAAACAAATATTCACTGACATGTTTGACCTCTTGACCTTGGAGTGTGAATCAATTTTGCAAGAATTTACCCAACTTTAATCTTGGTCATACCTTTTGAACAGTTGGTGCTATGGCTTTCATACTTCACATGTGTATTCATTGTGATAAGACCTTTCCATAGATATATAAATATTTTTTACCTTTTGCCCTTGAACTTTGAGTTTGACTAACACTAACCTTGAAAAAAAACTTTTGAACAGTTATTACTGGGGCTTTCATATTTCACAGGTGTATTCCATGTGAAAAGGCCTTTCTTTGGTTACCAAGAATTATGATCTTTTGACCTTGACCTAGTACTATGACCTACTTTTGTAAAACATTAACCTTGGCCATAAATTTTGAATAGTTGTTGCTACATGTAGGGCTTTAATATTTCACATGTATATTTCTTATAACAAAGCTTTCCCCTGGGTATGTTTAATTTGACTTTTGACCTTGGAGTTAGCCCCACATATAAAAAAAAACTTTTAACTTGACCGTAACTTTTTAATGGGATTTCATATTTCACAGGTATATTCATTGAGAAAAAATCCTTTCTTTAAGTATGAACATTTTTCATCTCTTTTCCTTTGGGTTTGGCTTGCATTTGAGAAACTTCAATCTTTGCTGAAAGCTGTCATACGAGGACATCAGTGTTTCAAACACACATCTTGTTTTCAAATTTGTTAGAAATGCTTAAAATATTTGTCATTTGTTGCCATATTCAGGCCTGTCTAAAATCCATACTTATTATGTTTTTGTGGACAGTAGTCAGGTTAGATATCGGAAACTAAAATTCATTTCAACTGAGGCAGAAACCTAAATAATAATTTCCTGTTCAGTTGCATACAAATCAATATTTCATACCATCAAAGCAAAACATCATTTATAAAATACAAGTTAGCAGGGTGAGAAATAGAGAAAACAATTTTACAATCACTGAATAATTTTTCTAAAGTAATCTTGCAAAATCAATAAATTCCAATATTATAATAGATTTTCTCGCCGATTTGATTCCTGATTCCCATAACAAAAAAGCTTGTGAACTCTGGACAGAGAAAATCCTATTTAATAATAACTCATTTATAACCTCATCCATAGCAAAAACAAACTGAGGGGGCTAATCCATATCTAATCCCTCTTAAACTTCTCCGACATTGTTCGGAATCAAAACTAGAGAAAATTTAATATTTCTTTTATTTATGTTACATTCTTCTCCCCAAAAAGCAGATGTTAATTGCAATTAATCAACCCAGCAACTCCCTATTGTCATATTTTCTCTAATAATAATTTCATTTTTGCTTGTCATGGCATAACACTGCTGCAAAAACATTCAACTTAAATATACAAAATGGTCAATCTTCTTACTTTTGCTATTTTGTCCCCTCTGATAATTTTTCTAAATGTTATATAATAACTGAGATAAATTTACATAAAATTTAAAATATTTTGAAAGGCATGAATTCCAACAATAATTGTGCTTGATAACAAGAACCAAAATTTGAAACAATTCTGCAAAAATGTTATTTCCAGATAAATATCAGAATATGGGTAATATATTGTACATGCAGAAAAAAAATGCATTACATTAATTAAGTTATTTGTATGTTGGAAAATATTTGCTTAATAAAAGATTTCTTCCAATTTATGTAGGTAAACTGTGGTATATAATTTTCTACATTTACAAGTCTAACATAGATGAAAAATTTATATGAATTCTAATTTTTTTAATAACATCAGTTCATTAACTACTTTCTGTACAATGTATTTGAACTTTTAAGTGGTCATTAAGCAATTTTAAAATGGTGTGTTAATCTACTCTTCAGACTTATGTCATTTTTAAGGTTTTGACCTGAAATAATTTACACGTTACACAAAAGGACTTTTGAAATAGTCGTAATAAGTACACATTAATCATTATAGTACATCAATAATAACAACACTTATATATAAGTTTTTCAAAATTAAGTAGTGATATATTATCCTATTGTGTTAATCCGTTAATGATCGATAGGTATTTCATAACTTACTAATGAGATTATATCAAAGTTGTTCAAAGGGGGGTAACTCTGGTTTCACAAAACATTGGTAATTGTTAAGTACCAGTCCACATAAAAATCAGACAAACGGTGATATATGAGGGTTCTCAGAATTTGATGATTTTTCACTCATAGATTTATTTTGAAGTATGAACAATGTATGTAAAATGAAAAATGTTTTGAGTCATGGTAACCATGGAAACCCGGCCAAAGAAATTTCCTTAGCAACCGGCGGATTTTTCAGTGTTGAAGGACAAAAAATCACCTATCTTTGAGGCTTAAAATAACACGTAAATACCATGAGAATTATTCTTACTTATGGGTGTAATAAAGATACACATTTATTGTGTTCTAATAATGTAATAAAAAATATTTAGATCTTAAGTCAGTTCTGTGGTAGACATTGGAAGGTACACATGTTTTACAAGTTTTGCTGATTCAGCATTTTTCGTGATTTTGGCAATATTCAAGGCCAAATTTTGAAAATGGCCAGATTAATACAGTTGTTGCATGTATCTCACATAAAAGTAGAGGTATTTCTCTTTTAGAATTTGAAGTCAAATCCATGGGCTCTTTTGAAAATTGAATCTGTTGCCTAGCAACAAAAATGGGCTTTTTTGATGCATAAAATGGGAAACAATGTAAAAAGTTTATGGAAAGATCAAATGAACGGTTATTTATGATAAACGAGAAACAAATTTTAAAATAGTATAATTAAATTCGGTCTCCCTAGCTTATTATTGAATATTGCATAATTCTTTATATCCATAGCAACGGCAGGTTCTCCATAGCAACAAGGCAAAGAAAGGTAATTTTGGCGTGTATTCGTGTAATCTTATTAAGACTTATTCAAAATAAATCAGAAAAATCCGGTTGAGCAAAATTGACAATGAAATGTTGGTTTTATTATTGTTATTTTTTTTTGTACTTTATCAACCCATATAGCAAGGATTCCGTGTACGTGACAACCAAAGTTCCTAGGTCTCCTGTAAAACAGATTTGACTTTGGGATTGTATTGTTTGTCATGGAATTGGATATTCAAGTAATATGCTGATAATTGCATGGTGATAGTTCGGAAAGACTTTAAAATGTTGTATCAAGTTATTGAATATTATTCAATGACTTATTTCCATAGCAACAACACCACTCCCCTAGCAACGACACAAAGAAAGTTTGACACATATTCATGTTACCTGTAAATCTTTATCTAAATCACGTCATGAAGAAAAAAATGATGTTGAAATGTTTGTTTTTTGAAAGTACATGTATTTTTAGACTCATTTAATCCATAACAACCATTTCTAGCACATAGCAAACAATGTTACATTTTCAGTATGGGATACTCTGTAGTCGTTATTCATAATATTGAAAGATTCGGCACTTGTCACAGATTTCTCAGAAAGTATTACAATGAAAATTACATGAAAATAAATAGATAAATAAAATGAATAATGTCACTATGGAAACATTTCCAATGATATTTCCATTTGAATAGGAAGATCAGGTTATTCTATTATTCTATTGATACTTGTCATAGATTGGAGAGTTTTTTTTCCAAACGAGAAGAACCGTTCGCGGTAGCTCAAAGATAGCATCTACTGCGTCCCACAGTGGGATTCGAACCCGCGACGTAAGGATCAGCTCCTTACTTCGTGACTCTAGAGAAGACGCTTTAACCACTGCTCCATGAGGGCGACGCACATTAAAATCGCAGTCAGGTACGGTTATTTGTGTAAAATTGAAGTTTACACCATTTGAAAGAAATATTGCAAGATGTCCAAAGCTAGACCAAATACAGATGAATTTAAAACATGGCTAGTCACACAAGTAGAAACTTTATTTTTGTATGTTGTTTGGTGAGATATGCATTAATGTAGTGCAAACATATTTCAAAAATTATGCAAACAATGGTCAGAGGGTCATCTTCATGTATCCGGTTAGTTCATGTCTTAAAATGGAAATATTATGCAACAAAAACAAAACAATTGACATCGAACTCATCCATGTAACACGGGGCCCATGGGCCACATCGCTCACCTGAGCACTGTGGCTAGGAAAAATCAATTCAGTAAATGCCTAAGTGGTCCCGATCCTTAAAGGGGGGGGGGGTGATTTGAACAAACTTGAATCTATGCATACTTAAATCTACACTAGCTAAGGGTGCTTACATATTTTTTGACTAACTGTGGCTTTATTCCAAATAAGTTATGTACTTTTGTGGTCCCACCCAATCCTGGGGGTCATGATTTTAACAAATCTTTATCTTAACTACCTGAGGATGCTAAATTTTGAACAAGACCAATCAAGATTTTTATGTTTTTCCTATATATTTCTATGTAAAACTTTGATCATCCATTGTACACTATCTGAGAATGCTTCCATATAAACATGACCAATCATAGCTTTGCTGTTATTAAGAAGAAGATTTTCCCTATATATTCCTATGTAAAACGGTCGTCGTCCATTGTGGCCCCACCCTACCACCGGGGGTCATGACTTGAATAAACTTGAACGTACACTACCTGAGGATGCTTCTACATAAGTTTCATCTTTCCTGGCCCAAAGTTTTCACATTAATACTAGTAATTTATATTGATATGGTGGCAAGAAGTATAAAATTCAAGTCCATCCCCCTCCCTTCCCCAAGTAAACTTTTGAGTGCTGAGCTGATTTGTTTTTACTAGGTATGTCAAAATTGTCAATAATTGATATTCGAATATTTGATAGTAGTATTCGAATATATTCGAATATTCGATAAAATAAGATAAAATAAGTACATCTTGCATTATAATATGTATATCTTCACTCTCTTGTCAAGCAATATACCTTTTATACCATTATTTTGGAATATAATTTCATGTAGTTTTTACCATTTTTTTTTTTTATGCTTGTATACTTAAAATCCGAAAATTCGAATCATAATTTTATATTCGAATATCAACTCATCGAATGATTATTCGAATATTCATTGACATCCCTAGTTTTTACCTAGCCTATATGCTCAGGTGAGCGATGTTGGAGGTTGCTCCCACTACTTTGATACGCGTTGCTATCGGCCTGTTCTCTGGATAATAGCGTTTGAAGCTCTGGGGGAGGCTATTATGCCGATACATAACTATAGAATACTATTGAAAACTTCACTACAATATAAATGTGCCCCCTCAATAATAATAATATCTGACGATCTTCTATTTTTTGGTTTGTTTGCCAGCAATTTTCGGTTGTTGATAGTGCCCAAACTGAAAATATATGTTTGTAACCCCCACCCCAACCCCACCCCCGAAATTGCTTACTACGGGTCTCTATTTACCAGAAGTGGTTTCTGTATGCCTTTTAATTTCCATCCTTGCATATCTGAGTTCAAACTTAAAACTGCACTTTAAAAGGGAGATGTGTCTGAGAATTTCAGGTCACCTGTTGCTATCTCTGTTCGTTCGTCGTCGTATGTCATTCGGCGGTCGTAAACATTTGAACATTTTTAGATTCTTTTCTGGAACCACTGAACCAATTTCAACCAAATTTGAAATAACCCATCTATGGGTAAAAGAGGAACACAAAATTGTGAATTTCAGGGTCCCTGGGGCCTGCGGGGTGGGACCAAAACCACTAAAATTAATGCATTCTTTAAAAGTCTTCTTTACTTCTAGACATCAAGCAGTGAAACTGCTGGAATGATTGTAATAAGCATTCATTGAGTCTTCTACATTGTACCAAAATAGTAAAATTCTTTGCCCCAGGGTCATGGGTTCTATATGCTAGGGCTGGGCTAAATAGATTGTATAGTGAAAATACATTATTTCTTTGAAAATCTTCTTCTCTGCTCCTGGGTAAATCTAATTAACAACGTTCGATCCTGATATTTAATGTCTTAAACTTTTTTTTGCCAAGTATATTTTTAGTTTCTACATACATAGCTTAATTAAAATTCAAATTAAAAAATGGGGGTCAATACGCTTCTTTTGGCGCTACAGTACATTTAATATGACCTTTTTGCACTGACATTTGTGTCTTAATTAAAAAAAAATTTTTTGACGTTTTCACTCCAATATTTTTATCCAAATAAAGCATGAAAAAAATGAACTTTAAGTTTGTTTTAAAAAAGACACTTAAAAATTGTGACTAATAACAAGTTTCAAATTGCTTCGCAAATCAATTATTTGACCTTTCTGCACCAATAAAAAGTGAGTTTTCTGGCATTGAAAATTTAATTAGCAAGAAAAGTATTTTAAAGTCTTAAACCTTTATTGATTTTAAGCAAATAGGCCAAATTTATCTTGAATATTTAGAAAAGAACATCAAAAGGGGGGGTATTTGATGCAAATTTTTAGATATTACTAAAAAAAAGTGTCAGTTTTACGTTAAAATTGGCTCAATTTTTCCACGGATTTTCAGAATATATTTACTTTATTTGTCACACTTTGTTGATACTCATAGAATTCATAAGAAATAATTTAATAGATATTTTAGAACCAGCATAACACATTTCATTGCAAAAAAACAGCTTTTTGTACAACCAGGATGGAAAAAATAGGAATCCAAATTTAACAGTACTATTATAGTTCAAAATGGAAAAAGTGATGATTTTTGTCTAAAAAACCTTCCGCCACAAAATATAGTCCCGAGCTTAATTCTACTTGAATGGAATTTAATCGCGGTTTTTTCATTGAATATAGTTAAATTTGCACTGTAGAATTCAGATTTAATGTTAGAACTTAAAAATAATGCAGAATTTTATAAATAAAGGACCTGAACCAAATTCGCTCAAAATCTCAGGATCGAACGTCCTTAAGGTAAGTCACTCGTCAGCTTTTTAGAAAAGTTCACACAGAAGCTTTTACTTCAACACTACTTATTAAAATTCAATTTTTATAACATATTTAAATTCAACAATATAATTTTTTTTACATTCAATGAAAAAACTGCTCAAAAATCTACAAAGAAGCAAGATTTATGAGTGACTATTTCTTTTGGTGGAAGGATATTTAGCAGAAAATTCTGCAAATCTGCACATTTATAAAATTTAATGTAGTTGAAATTTAGCCTCACATACTTTTACTCGGAGAATATTTTCCGTTTTGATATTGCTAAAAAAATTTAATATAGGTCTTAATTTATATTTTTAGACACCTTCCCTCAACAAACTTTTCCAAAAAATGAAAATATACTAAAGAAGTCAAGAACAAATTTACACCATTTTTTGACTGAAAATCACATATTTTGACAAATAATTCAAAATTAACATCACTGACTCCACCTTTTTCTTTCATTATTTTAAACTACTTGATACTTGTGACTGATCAGCACTTAAGTCGTAAAAATTTTGATATAGGAAAATGTTTTATAGCCTATTAAGTTTTTTATACCCCAAATATGTTATTTTTTTAGTGCAAAAAGGTCACACAATAATTTACGCGCATTAATTTGCAAGATTTGTTTACTGATACATATTATTCAAACTATTTTACATAAAATAAGATTATATTTATTGTCATGCTAACATCTGATCAAATATAATAAGGGTTAAAGTAATTAACCAAAGAGATGAAATTTAAGTGCAAAAAGGTCAACTTAAATGTACCGTAGATCAGTAAGATGCACACTGACCCCCCATTTTCTTTGCGATTTTGAGTTACACTTAATGAGTACTTATCCAAAATATACTTCTAAAAAAATCCTTGATTTAACAAATTTCAGGAGCGACTTACCTTAAGTACCTAGTTACAATGAGAAAGAATAACTGTTCTACGGTAGTGAATTTCATGGCCTTTGGACAGAGGTTCTGGTGTTAGGATGGGGCTTAAATGATTATATAGGTAACATGCATTAATTCTTTGAAAAATACATAGTTATGATGAGGAAGGGTGCCTCATCTAAAATCGTGAACTTCATGGCCCCAGGGTCAGGAGTTCTGGTGTTAGGTTGCAGGGCTCTTTTGATTATATAGTAAACATGCATTTTTAAAATTGAAAATCTTCTTCTCTGTCCCTGGGTATTAAACAACAAACTACATGCGTAGTTACAATGAGGAAGAGTGCCTCTTTGAAAATTGTGAATTTCATGGCCAAAGGATGAGGTTGTGAATTTCATGGCGCAAGGACCAGGATTTCTGGTGTTACTTAGGGTGGGGCTCTAATCATCAAATGGTGAAATTGCAATAAATCTTTGATAATTAATCTTCTTCTTTGCTCCCGGGTATTTAACAAACTGACTACAGACATTATGGCTATGATCGTTCTTCCAGAATTGTGAATTCCAAGCCCCCCGGAAGAGGGGTATCATAGAGGGCTGGGGTTGGGGGGGGGGGTCTTTTTGACTATATACTAATAATGAATTATTTCTTAAATCAAACATTTATGATGAGCAAGAAGTGAAATGTGTGGACCTGTGGGTCAGGGGTTCTTGTGGGGTGGGGACACTACTGAGTAATGCCGAATATTACTTAGAGTGGTTGAAATGCATTGTTTTATTCCCCTACTCTGTCTATGGTTATAAAGTTACCAAACTACATAGGCGTCGGAACCGGGGGGGGGGGGGGGGGGGGGGGGGGGGGGGGCTAGGGACTTAGCCTTTTCCTAGTATAGACATTGAATATTGCTGCATAGGTTTAGCCCCCCACTTTCCACAGACACGTTGCAGAACAGGTTTAAAATTAGGAATTCAAAGTGGTGCTGTTTGGAAAAAATTTGGTACTGAATATCGAACCTACCCCCCCCCCCCCCCCCATGTCATGGCCTTTGGTTCAAAACATAACCCAAAGTCAATTGCAAAACTCATTATTTTGGATTTCAATGATTTATTCATGATTTATTCTGTAAGATTTTCATGAGTTAAGTCTTAAATCCTAGCTACTTTCATTGCAGAAAAGTACTGCTTGAAAAATGTCAGAGATGAAAACTTTAAAATATCGGAAATGAAAACAGTTCCGGAAATAAAATGCAGCCATTGAAACAATGCACCGTGAGTGTCTTGAATCTAATCCACAATATCGTACATTTACATTAAAACATTATCTATGGAAAACATCCTTAATTTGGTATCATATGATTTTTGCCCGTTCACACATGCAAGAAATTTTGCCCCGTTTTAAATTCGTCCAGTCACAGTTCTGTTTAAGAAGTTATATTGTGTTTTTTGAACTCGCCCCATTTTAAATTCACTCACATGTACATGTAGTTGTTGCCATGACAACAATTGATGGAACATTTCATATATTTTTTCAGCACTCTCCACAAATACAATCATCAACACATTAATTTAATATTCATTTCCATGACTAACACTGATCCAAAAGTCAAATCTCTTTACAGGAGGCATAGGGTACATTGGTTGCCATGCACTGGGAATCGTTGCCATGTGTTGATAAAAGATGAAAAAAAAATTAAGATTGACCAACATTTCATTGTCAGTTTTGCTCAATCACATTTTTCTGACTTAATTTGAATAAGCCTTAATAAGATTACACGAATACACCCAAAAATTACCTTTCTTTGCCTTGTTGCTATGGAGAACCTGCCATTGCTATGGAGATAAAGAATTATGCAATATTCAATAATGTGCTAGGGAGACCGAATTTAATTATACTATTTTAAAATTTGTATCTCGTTTATCATAAATAACCGTTCATTTGATTTTTCCGTAAACTTTTTACATTGTTTCTCATTTTATGCATCAAAAAGTCCATTTTTGTTGCTAGGCAACAGATTCAATTTTCAAAAGAGCCCATGGATTTGACTTCAAATTCTAAAAGAGAAATACCTCTACTTTTATGTGAGATACATGCAACAACTGTATTAATCTGGTCATTTTCAAAATTTGGCCTTGAATATTGCCAAAATCACGAAAAATGCTGAATCAGCAAAACTTGTAAAACATGTGTACCTTCCAATGTCTACCACAGAACTGACTTAAGATCTAAATATTTTTTATTACATTATTAGAACACAATAAATGTGTATCTTTATTACACCCATAAGTAAGAATAATTCTCATGGTATTTACGTGTTATTTTTAGCCTCAAAGATAGGTGATTTTTTGTCCTTCAACACTGAAAAATCCGCCGGTTGCTAAGGAAATTTCTTTGGCCGGGTTTCCATGGTTACCATGACTCAAAACATTTTTCATTTTACGTACATTGTTCATACTTCAAAATAAATCTATGAGTGGAAAATCATCAAATTCTGAAAACCTTCATGTATCACTTTTTTACAGTTTTCTGATTTTTATGTGGACTGGTACTTAAAACGCACTGTGAGACTCGAACTTACGATCATTATGTCTACTACCCAGCAATCATACCACTACGCCACGAAGTCATTGTATTAGGATGGATAAATTTAAGACAGACTCTTAAAATAATTTTGAGAAGAAAATTTTTACACATTTTCAACATTTTCAATATGAAGACCACCTTTAACCGAAATTATCTAAATGTAACGACGTGCAGTCATATCCAAATAAAATTATTCAGAAGTTGGTTTTCTGGTTAAGGATTGTCTTTCTGCTACAGTTTGTCATTCTATAGGGGGGTACCTCAGTATTTACTTTTTTTCTCCATTTAAACTGAACGATTTTTATATCTATCTTATGAGTTATTAATATTAATTATTAATATTTAAGTATTATTATACCCCCCGCTTAATAAGCGGGAGGGTATATAGTAATCATTAATTCCGTCCGTCTGTACGTCCGTCCGTCTGTTACGTTAGGAGACCTATTATCCGCAACTCCTCTCATACCACTGAATGGAATTTGATGAAACTTTCATCACTTTGTGCACCTCTTATTTTACGTTTTGATCCGACATATTTTTGGGTTTCACGGCCACAGCAAAACAAGGACTTTGCCATTATAACTATATGGAGGCGGGGGGTATCATTTAGTGAGCTCATTGCTCACAGTACCTCTAGTTTTTGTGTGATTTGCTTTAAGGTATGTATAAACTAACATTGTATGACAAAATTTTCGTTTAACAATGTATTTAAAAAATCACTACTAGAGTAGGCGCAAGTGACTTCATGTATCAAATGCACCATCTCAGAAAGTGGTTACAGCCTTGACCCTGAGAGGTGAAGAAGACAAGCACTTATTTATGTACATGCATAAATGTATCTAAATCTAAAGTTTACTTTTCAGCTTTCTTGAGTTAAACTAGAGGTACTGAGCGATGAGCTCACTAAATGATACCCCCGCCTCCATATAGTTATAATGGCAAAGTCCAAGTTTTGCTGTGGCCAGAAAACCCAAAATATGTGTTGGATCAAAAAATAAAATACGAGGTGCACAATGGCAATATGTTATAAAGATTCTGTGAAAGTTTCATCAAATTTCATCCAGTGGTATAAGAGGAGTTGCGGATAAGAGATGGGTACCCAAAAGCGTAACAGACGGACGGACGGAAGGACGGAATTAACGATTACTATATACCCTTCCGCTTTTCAAGCGGGTGGTATAATGACTGCATATAAGGATAGTTATTTTGTGCCGCTCGTTTACCCACATCTCAGCTTCAAAGAAATGGACAGCCGTACCAGATTCTATAAATCCATACTATTGTTTAATGTTTGTGGTTAAAGGAAAGTTATTAGCTCCTGCAAAAATGGTACATGATTTGCTCTTGGAATGAATCACTTTCATATAAATAGTTGTTCCTCACATGGCTTTCACATTAAATCTCTTGAAAGTCCAGAGTGCTGTGAGCCCATAGAGACACTTGTGGTTCGATTCCCTTAGCTGTTGCCTAAGACCCTAGTTTCATCTCGTAAGTCTTGTCATGTTGAGCTTGATATTCCCTACAAGTCTTCGTTTGAAAGCATAAAAAATAGAAAAGCAGTATCTATTCTAAATGGGTGAGGTGGATGGGTGTTTCAATTTTATAATAAACAATAACGAGCTGGAAAATTTTTATCCATCCAAGATGATGCTGGAATGTCAAAAAAAAAGAAGTTGTAACCAAAGCGCCCTCGGATGTTTTATTAAAATGGAAAATAATCAGCAAAAATATTTGATAAGAACGATAATCAGTAGGAATTAGTACTCAGATTTAGGTAAGGCATTTATGCACTTCCTTCGATAACAGCAGCTAATTCAGATTGAATTAGCTGTGAATACTGTTTTCAGGAGATTTTCAAAACATTAATCATTACAATGGGAGAGCTATATATCGTTACTGAAATGGCTCCTGCAATTTAACACCCATATTTTCAGCATAACTTGAGACTTGAAAGAGAGAATTTGCGTTTAAACATTGATTTATATATATATATATATATATATATATATATATATATATATATATATATATATATATATATATATATATATATATATATAATTGATATATTTATACTATCAGTGATGCTCATTGATAGCCTAGGGTGTTGCATTGTAATTGTGTGTATTCTCTTCCATGCAAGTGCCTGTCATTAGAAGTGTACCAGGTCTTTCAGATAAAATTATTAAACCAAATCCCGTGTCACGGTTGACATTGGCACGATATATAACTTCATATCTCAATAGTCTGTGTCCTGAGAATATGGCTACATATAAAGCCCTTAATTCACTGTTTTATAAAGACGTTTCTATACCAGTAAAATTTCCGATTGAAAAGTTCAATAAAAAATACAATCAATTACAAGCAATCATTAAAATATCATTTTTTATATTAATTATAAAAAAAACTCTATGTGCAGCGAAAGGAAATTAAAAAAGAAACACTTAACTGAAAGGTTTGAAATGTACATTTTTATTTAATTAAAGGGAAGTCCTGTACGTGTGTGTATATTCAAGATTGCAATTTTAGAATAACATCGAAAAGGACTTTTTTTTGCATAATACATGTTCTTAATGTTAATTTATTACACAATTTATACATTGCATATTTTTATGTCAACGAATTCTTTATTAAAAACTTGCAACTTTATACGAGTTACCAGGGATATCCCATTGCCTAATATGGAGTCTCATTCAAATCCAAGACGTGTTTGTGTAATATTAGTAAATATAAAGGTAAAACAGTATTGACATATGGCGATTGGTTGATTAAATTAGTACCCAATCATACATTTGAATGATGCAGTGCATAACTGCACAAATGCAAGCCCGCTTCACTTTTCTTGGAAAGCGGTCGGCTGCGTAGACGGATATAGAAAGAGCAAATGGGCCAGTGCTGGTCAGGAATCTTTAATTGCTTATTGGTAAGAATAGTTGCTGCATTAATTTTAAGATTTCACTGTACATTCAATTTTATGCATTCTATCTGCACGTGTAATATCAACAGTTATCAGTTAATTGAAATACTTCAAAGTATACATATTTATTGACCCCGTAAGGTCTTGTTATCATCATGTTTTATATTTAGGGAAATTTACCTCACAAATACCTGCTATGACGTTTGCTATTAGGGTCCAATGTTCAAGGTCGTCTATGCTCGTTCATGCTTCCAATATACATGGATATTCCGAATCATTAATATTCTCTTGGAGGGAATTAATACCCCGTAGATAGTTGCTGTTTTCTAATATACATTGTGCGTTGTTGCAAATATAAACTCCTTCAATTATACTCGATTCTCATTATATCGCGGGTTTTGTTGTATCGCAGTATATCGCAAAAATTTGAATACATAGCCTTTATCCTTTTCATTGATAAACAATATGTTTATGTTGTCTGAATGTTTACTCTTTTGATGATTAAGAAGTATGGAACATCCGTTTGAAAAAAAATATTTTTAAAAACCCGTAATTTTTCAGATTTCCAGTCACGTTTTTATTATTTTTAACCATTAAATCTATAACCTAGTAAAAATTATACTATAGCTCATCTTTTAAAGGTCTTAAGTCTGTATAATTCCAATCTATTGATTCCTTGTGTTTTGATTGGACGAGAACAAATTCAAGAAAAAGTTTACACATTGATGAATTTTTCAACCAGAACTACTTTCTTGACTGTTGTAAAAACAATGAAAACAGATACTTCTAGTCCGTTTTAGCGAAATTATGATTACAAGAAACTTATAAATGAATGAATGGATTAATGAATGGAAAGGAGATAAACAGGACTGACAGACGGGAATATATCATGTTTATGTCACTGTCGGATCACGAGTGTGAATTTTTAAAATCGCTGATCATGCTGTCATTTTCTCGACGTTCCATATCAGCTCAGTTGGTATCGTTGTGATAGGGAAAAGAAACGTACCTCAGACTCTTGCCTTTTCAGCATCAAATTCATATATTTACATCCTACAGATCCCATATTCTCCCTAAATCTTTGAGCGAACCAGAGCAAATCGAGGACGTCGTCGGTCTTCAACTTTCTTCATGACACGATCATGACGTCAACATGGCCATGGTCAAGGACAAATTATTTTAGAGAATAAGCGTATTTACGATATTTGTTAACTTAAACAACATACAATGAGTTTTTATAAGTGAAATTATTGATTGTTTTGACAAATAATGTTGGATTTTATCTATATTCATCTTGTATACGTTTCTTTGCGGCATAAAGTATTCCTACGCCGTACAAAATAACGGATTGTATGGCGGCCTCAAAGAGAAATAATTTTAATAATCAAAAAAAAATCGTAATTGGAATTATAAGAATTAAACGTTCTTTTTTCAGAATTTATCGATGTGTAAACTCTGCCTTTTTACTCACAAACTTTACATAAAAGTGCTTCGCACTTTTATTCAGTTTGTGAGTAAAAAGGCAGAGTTTACACATCGATAAATTCTGAAAAAGGAACGTTTAATCCTATAATATTTATTTACTTTTCCAGTAGAATTACATAGTAAATTCAAAAATAAAAATTGAGGTCCATGTCATCTACAAGTTCCCATGTTTTCCCATACCGCGATACAATGAGACTCTCAAATTTTGGAGGTAACCAAGACTTCCTGTTTTATAAATAGACAGTTACTTAAACGATGCAAGCTTGGAAAATAATTTTACACAAAAAAGTTAGTCCATAGATTGGTTTATGAATATTTTTTTTATGAAAGTTAAAAGTAAAAAATTGGAATAACATTTTTTATGCAAAAGGATTAAGTTCCGCGATATAATGAGACACAAGTATATATATTTTGAGAAGAAACTAAATATAAAACAAATAAAATTGTGCTATTTTCAAGATGCTGCAAATCATAAGTAACGTATGGCTGCATTTCTTAGGGGGTGAAATTTACTCTGCAGGGTCTTTCCATCTTCAAAACGTTTACTTCTGTGCTGAATTTGTGTATTATATTGAATATACACCCTATCAATGCAATTTTAGAGCAAAATTAACCCTGTATAATTATGCAGCTTTCTACGAAAGCCGGATAGGCTCACTTCTGAGAAGATAATTTTTTTTTTAAACAAAGCATCTTAGAAACCTTAGAAGTGTCTGTTACATTTTGTCTATATCTTAAATACCAAAAACTAATTTAAAAAGGTTTTTTTTTAATCTGTTCGGTTTTTTTTCCTACGCTAAAAACAGTTAAGGCAATACGATGATTTTGAAACTAGGTCCAAAACATTAGAAGATACACTGAAGTAAATATGAAGATAACGAACAGTAACCGAAATTAACATTTATTGAAAATAAATGATAAATTGGAAGTAGAGCAAACAGTTGGTATCAGTTTCGTTCGAGGAGTAGGCAATCCCGTCGTGTGCCCCTTGTCATGGTTGACCAAACATAAAATGTTGAAAATATTTCAGAGTGAACAAGATGTGTTTGTGAAACACTGATGCCCCGTAGGGCAACATAGCATAGGTTTAGCTATCTCAAATGCAGATTAAATATGTTGGTACCTAAGGAAGGCCTTAATTTTCACAAGAAATACAAATGTGAAATATGAAAAATCATAGCACCACCTGTTCAAAGGTTATGACAAAGGTAAACGTTTTTTAAGGTAGGACAAACAACGGGGTCAAGGTGAAAGGGTCAAGGTTGTTATTTTCGAAAGAAAAGCCTTGTCTCAAAGATTACATATGGAAAGTATGAAAGCGCTTGCTCTTACCATTCCAAAGTTTTGCCCAGGATTGAAGTTTGTAAAAAGTAGGTCAAACTCCAAAGTTACAGTACAAAGGTCAAACTTGTTGATATCGAATGAAAGGTCAAGACACAGAGATTACGCATATGAAAAGTAAATGAAAGCTCTAGCCCTTACTGTTCAAAAGTTATGGCCAAGGTTAAAGTTTGTAAAAAGTAGGTAAACTCCAAGGTCAAGGAGTCAGGTTTGTTGATATTGAATGAAAGGACTTCACAAAAGGATTACATTTGTGAAGAATGAAAAACTCTAGCCGTTCAAAAGTTACGGCCAATGTCAAAGTTTTTTCGCAAGTACAAAAACTCTAAGGTCTACGTCAAAAGGTCAAAATTATTGGTTCCAAATGAAAGGTTTTGCCACTTAAAATTAACATTCGAAGTATGAAATTCCTAATATCTACCATTCAAATATTAATACCAAAGTAAAGTTTGGATTTCTTGTGTAAAAATGGGTCAAACCCCAAGGTCAAGGTCAAAAGATTATGATTCTTGGTTTCAAAGAAAATGTCTTGTCACAAGAATTAGATACGTGAAGTTTGAAAGCCCTAGTCCCAACCCTTTAAAAATCATGGTCATGGTTGTATTTTAAAAGTAGGTCAAACTCCAAGGTAAAGGGTCAAAGTTCTTGCTATCTTATGAAAGGTCTTCTCAAACGAATTACATATGC
>NW_026931941.1:0-49522 GCF_032062105.1 Saccostrea cuccullata
AACGATTTCATGGTAAAAAAAAATAATAATTTCATTAATATATTAATAAGTTTTTCTTATGCCATTCATCTTGAATTAATTGTACTTTTTCATAAAACTAGTTTGCAGATTAACCTTCAATTTACGTTATATTATTTTTCATCCGGCTGTAGATGTAATCAAACTTTGCATTTTACAATAAAAAAAAATAAACGACTTTGTATTGTATATAACAAATCAACAAATATAAATATAATGAAAGTCCACGTGCTAACTTTAAAAAGTTCAGATGCTAAATTTCAACAGTTAAATGTTCTTAGCTTGAATAAAGAACTACGAAAGATTAATAAAAAGGAAATTATTTAAATCAAAATTTTCAAAACGCCTGTCACGTTTTTGCTAACCACTCCAACTCCCAGTTATTTCTCAGTTGTTTCACTACATTCCTGTCTTTGCTTCTATCAATACTTCGTTTGTGTCTCTGATGGTCTATTTTCTGGACAGTGTACGGCGTAACTACAACACGTGTTCTATCTGGACACATGGAAAACGCCCATCGCTCAATTTTTCGTTGAACAGCTGCCATAGCCTGATTTTCCCTCACTGATTTTGTCAGATGGAAATGGACGTTTGAGACCTTTGTGTTATATACCATAAGTATCTAAAATACAACAGAAAATAAAATTAGAGTCCATTACATGACCGTAACATCTAATTGTTAAGATACAGAAAATAAGAAACTAGTTTCTTCATAAGAATGTTCCATACACACACCAAATTGTTTATAAAGTTTCCTTTTATTATAGACATTTTTATTTTGAGAGAGTTTTTATAAGAGTTTATATTTACCTTAAATATATGATTTAGTTTTGAAACATCTCCATTGCTTTCGATATAAACGGACACATTTCCGGATACTCTCATTGCCATTTCCTGTTCTAAAATATCAAGTAAAGGACACGGGTTGTCTGCAGGATCGTACAACAATTCCTCGTTCGTCTCTGAAGATTTTGGTTTGTACTTAGTCGTCAATGTTTCCTCTAAAACGAGATTAACAAAAATGCAAATATTCTTAATTTATGTAGATTTTTTCAATGCTTTCATATCAACATGCCCTCGTATGTCTTTTAATTAGTTAGACTGGGAAAATTTTGAAAAGTGTTTCCCTATATACCCGTATTCCCTTTTAAAGCGTTTATCTTAACTTCTATTGTAGCCCCGTCCAACCCTTCGGGTTGATTCTTGAGTTCAACAATTTTTTTAAAGTTAATTTTTTAGATAATTTTTTTTTCTGGCCCATCTGATCCAAATAGGATTTTTATAAATCTTAATTATAACTACCCTTGGAAGAATGGTATTCTATTTGAACATTGTTGAATTCCTTTCACCCCAACATGTCATGTGCCAATTTAACTTTGTGAAAATGGCTCAGTGCCCAGTGATTTTTAAGAAGAAGTCAAAAATTGAAAAAAACTGTCCAGAAATATGGCAGATTTTATAAAAAATAAGACATTGGACGTCCTTCAATCAGAAAAGCTCAGGTGAGTTCGAAAAACATAAACAAGCAGAAATAACGATGAAAAAAAAACATCTAAACAAAACTTTAAGCGGATCTTCATGTTGTATTTATCATTTACATGAATGATTTTCTGATGCAATTAGAATTGAATACAATTAACTTGAACATTCTAAATCGACTTACGGAGGAAAGAATGAAGCTGGACATTCTCAATGCATGCACTTCCATTATGACATGCTAAGGAGTGAACCTCTGACTTTGTGTTTTCTGTATTGTAAAAAGCTCCGGTGTTTCTAAGGTCTGGGAATGGAGTTGAGGATCCGTCCAAGAAATAGGTCATAAGGTCAAAACATGCAATAGTCTTTTCCTTCCATATTTTTCCTTGAGAACAGAAACAAATTTTTATTTTAACATTCAAAAAGTTTTGTCAGGAAATAAACGTAAGATTGACCTTAAATTAAATCTTTTAATTTCGTTGTTTGCAGCGAAAATATTTTATAATGCAAAGAAATTTATTGCTGACAAAATCCGCTTGAATCACAAAACCAGTAAGTTCATCCAAATTTTTTTAAAGAGTTCCTACGTTTTGGTAATTTTAATTAAAAGCCGTGGTTTATTCAAGTGGAACATTTAAAACAAGACCCACTGTCACAGAAGACATTGACAATAACCTCGCCACTCAATTGACTTTTGGCCGAGTAAAGGTCTAAAGAGTAAGGACCACTTAATGGCTATTTGGCTCTTTGATTGATTGACTGTCTGTTATTTAACGTCGCTCGCGAGAATTTTTTCACTCATATGGAGACGCCACGACTTGCCGATGGAGAGCTGCAAATTTTGTCCTAAACTCGGCACTCACAGCAGGAAGGAATCTTTTCCGTGCCAGCACCTACTGCGACACGGGACCTCGGATTACAGGTCTCATCCGAAGGACCGGTCTCCACGCGACGTAAGGATCAACTCCTTACTTTTCGACTCTAGAACAGACGCTCTAACCACTGCGGCACGCCGCCAACTATTTGGCCCTTTAAAAATACAAACATGGAAAGTTACCTTTTCCAATGCAGCCCCCACAGAGTGACACCAGACATTTGTTGACTTTGTCTCTAAGTGTCGCCCTATCTAGCGGACCGTTTCCTGTTACTTCAGTCAATCGTTTAAAAAGATCAGAGGCTGCCTTCTGACGGTCAGAGGAAGTTGACATACAAACAGGAGAAACCCCAGAATCCGAATTACAAGATCTGTAGTTATAATTTGTAAACATGATATAGAAAATTTCGAGATAAATTCAAATCAAAGTCAAAACTATTGGCAATATTTAAAGATTTATTTTAGAATTTAAAAAAAATGCAGAAGTGAAATTATTCATTCAAAATACACCAAATTGTTCAACTCTCTCATTTTATATGTAAATATACACTGTTAAGAACGACATATTGAAAATATTTTGATTATTTTCATCGGGAAAAGTGTTAACAAAGATTTTTTTAAATAAAAAAATACCCTTCGTTGGAATATTTTATGTAATATGCTTTGGATCCTAAAGGTGGTGTTTCGCATGCTCTAGTTCTATTCGTTGGATCAATGAAAGCTCCACCTAATTAAAAAAAAATCATATATATTATATATTAGGACAGTTTGACTTTTCAAATATAAATCATTTTCAATACACGTCAAATTTGCAAGCATTTTTTTTTTAATTTCTGCATTTCTTCCTTTATTACATGATGTACCTTTATTGAATCCTGTTTCTATTTCTTTAAGCTCTTTGTATAGTTCTGGATTTCCCGCGTCCCATACTTTAATAAATTCCTCTGTTGGAGTTGTCTCCCTTACATCCACATACAACCGATCTGAGTGAGCCCCGATACCTAGTATTAACCTCTTAGGAGTGAGATTTCTGACACATGATCTGATAATTGTTAAACCAAGATTCGATAGCTCTTTCGGTGACAACCCTTGTCCAACTTCGACTGCTTGACCTACGGAGAACCGCCATCTTTCTTCTGAATGTCTTAATTCAATATTTCTATTGTTATCGGATCTTACACGATATCCGGATCCAGGTATAACTTTTATACATCCTTCATAATGACTACTGGCTTCTTCCAAGCATTCTAACAGTTTTAAATCAAATCTAAAATATCTATATTTCTGTATTTTTAAATCGGCAATTCTATAACAATCTGAGAGTTTTATTGAATCATTGAACCCGTCTAGAAGAAGGGGATACATTAAACTATAATCTGCCTCGGCTGGTATTTCGTATTCTATTGTGTCCTTAGCTGGCGGTTCTGTTTCGTGCATGTTCAAGTTTGGATAATTCACTATAACGGTGTTAACACCCGTAGCTGGTCGGACGCTGGCTATGATGTGATCGGATTCTTTTGTCACGTGATCAAATCCTGCAAGAATGGCGAGATTCGCCAGTTTACTGTTGCTCAATGACACACCTGTGTTGGCAGATATTTTCAAGGATCTGCAAATGATATAGCGGTATTGTTTGAAATGGTAATTATCTCACAAATTCCAGAGAGTAATATGTATACCTGTATTTCATCAATAATTTCAAAATACATGTACAATTTTGCAAGATATACTTTGCAAAGATGTTATATGTATTAACTGGATTCAATATACTAGGTAATTCCAACAATACCATACCTCCCGACAGTTGACAGTGTCGTCCCAGTTGATCTTTTACCTCGAGGTTGATCAGACTTGGATACCTTCACTGAATTGTAATAAACCATTTCATCAACTATTAAAAATCCGTTCTTTTATTCAAATGAATAAAATCGAATCAACAATCTCCAAACACAGTGATTCGAATCGAGATTTTCTATTCACTGTTTTTAAAAATTGATCATTTGGTTGTATATACCTGGTTTCCAAACTTGTTTCTGGAACTGCTCAGCATTCCACTTCATTCTAGTGCATATACTTCCTTTTCCGGTTGTAGTGCATTTGTATTTCTTCGTGTATTCTGGATGGGTGAGATAAGCGGCTGCCGCTTGTGCCCACTGACCGTTGGTGACGGCATTGTTAAATTTCTTTTTAAGACTTCCAGCAATTTCCCCTCTGTATCTTGCATTGATGATCGCAATTTTCGTGGCCGTGTCCAAATGTATGAATATTTTAAAAGGAACGATACTGTTGATGCTTCTTATAATGTGTCTTCTCATTGTTCTCTATGAAAACAATCTTATAAAACTGTCATCATGTTGTAAATTTTGAATTTACCGGGTGGAAGTAAATACAAAATTTACACTGCCACGCGATAAATTCAAAATTAACATCATGACAAAACTACTATAAACAGTGAAATTTTCGCCCCCGTTTTATTTTTTACCACATTTGCCCTACCATGTACTCATAGGTGAGCAAACTTAAAACTGGGCTAATTCAAAAAAATTAATTTCTTAAACAGAACTGTAAAAGGTCGAATTTTAAATGGGGCAAAATTGATTACAAGTGTTAAAGGCAGAAATTAACACAGGTGAAAATAACTTAATAAATTATTTTATATGAACTAGCATTTTAAATTTACTTTGTAAGAACTTAATAAATGCATTGCTTATTCTTACAAAAATGACTTTTTCAAATAACGTGCTGTTAATGTAAAATTAAAATTTAATAGACTAATTTTCCATACTGTTAACAAATATTGATGGAAAAAGTGTCTATTAACTTACATCGTATAGGAAAAGTGCTTGCTCTTTTGTTAAACTTTGTTCTCCAGTCATTATTTTGTTATAATCAAGGCTTGGTATTGTGTCCAATAGAAAATCTTTCTTTTCTGTTGAATCTATTGCTTCACGAAGGCTGTAACCGATACCTAGAAATGAAATGAATTAATTCATTTTTTTCCATTCCAAGAGATTAAATATGTTGTGATAACCCATTTGACATGCATTGTCTGCATAAAAACCCTCATTTACAAAAGACTAAAATGTCATCTAAAGTAAACTTTAGTTTAGAAAACCAGAGATGTTTAACTGAATTCTTTAATTTGATTTTAACTTGTAATAAAGAGAAGACTATATAAAATGTAGCTTGAACAGTGAAACATTCTTAGAGAGAAACGCTTATAACAAATGACGCTTACTGCTACAGCAAAGTAATTTAAATCATCCGTTGCTTTAAAAGACTGGTATTCTTTGAATTTAACGGATAGAACGAGTTTCATTTATAACAAAGCCGAACCGTCCGTCCTCAGCACTTCGTCATAACCACCCCTGCGAGGTGAAATTCATGATTTCAAGAACTTTTATGAAGCGTTCATGAAACTTCATGAAATATTCATGACTGGTTCATGACTGGTTCATAAAGACAGTTCATGAATTTTATTCATGAATATATTCATAAAATGAAGTTCATGAACAAATGATGAATTTATATGAATATTGGTAAATCGGAGTCGTCACACAAGTAAATTTCATAAAACTCACCAGAAGTTCATGGGAATGAACATTCATGAATTTTCATGAAGATTTAATTGACCTGCAATTCAAATAAAAAATAAATAGTCTTCATGAATATTCATGAATATTCATACATATATTTTACAAGTTGCTTTTAGAAATAGAACAGTACATTATTTATTATAAAACATTTAATAGACATGTATGTATTCATATAAAGAAAAAAACTTTACATTTAATTGTAATATGAGAGTTTGATCATGTTGATTCCATGTTAATTGTCCATGACAAAAACATATGAAAAATGATACAGATCTATGCACTTTCTTACACTCCTTTTAACACAATCTTTAGAATTTTAAGGAATATCTGTGATTGGGTGGTACATGTATTTAAATTCTTCAACGGCATATAGTTATAAATTTTGAGGTTCTCCCATCCTTAGCCTACAAGTATTATCATCCTAGAGATGCAACTCTGTCATTCAAACATTATACATGTACATGAAGTGAAACAAAGAGAATTCATTCATGATATTCATGCATTTTACAAAGTAATGGCAAATTTGCCCAAGTTGGATAAACTGGGAAAAAAGATATATATTATTATATCTGTAAATGTTGCTTTACACAAAACCACTGAACCATTATGAGACTTCTTTTCAAAAATTTACTTAAAAATAGCATGTCCGTGAGCATTTGGCATCCTAACAATGAACTTATCTGTAAAAGTGTCATCTTTGACATCAACATACCAAACATTTTCTTCAAGTTCTTCAACTAGTATCAATTCACAAGTCTGGTCAATATTTACACTTGCAAAATGTTTCCCAACATTCCTAATACCACACTCTTTTAGATGCATTGGTAGTACAAGAGCATACACAAGTTCAGTTTTTAAATGTAGAACAAAATAAAGAACTACTACTACTTTCCTGCTCTTTGTTATGAAGACACTGCATGTTCTCCTCTTCATACGAGAATAACTTTGAGAATAGAACTTTCTGCCATGAAGAAGGATTCTTTCCACTTTTTTAATTTCTGAAATATCCTCAGCACAAAATGATTTCATGATGAAAGATTTATATGCATCATTAGGAATTTGATTTATAGCCCCAGCAACATCACAATTCAACATACATGTAGTACATTTCCATAATCTTTCTTTTGGAGTCAACTGAAGGCGGTTTCTCAAAACGGTTTGTGCCTCCTTTAGCCTCATTATCTGATGTGTTATGTTTCCGGTTCCATGCACTGATTTTGTAATCATAGAATTACAGTCTTCAAACGGAAAACAGCTCCATGCCCACAATGGACCGAGGAGGCGAACATAGTCTACATAATGGAACCCAATGTTATGCACGTTAAGTCCACAGTTTCCTGCAGGGTACAAGTTACAAAAATCTTTGAAAAACTTGACAAGAATTCTTTCTGCTCTTGTAAGGTTAGCATCTGTTATATGATCACCTAAAAGCAAATAAATTCCTTCAGATAGCAAAGCAAAATGTTGCAAGTAAATTTCTGGCAAAATTCCACATAAACATGGAAGGGCATAGTATAGAAGCCAAGCCTGCAATTCTGTAGCTTTGAAATGAATGTAATTTTGCTCTAAATCTCGAGGTAATCTTTCCATAAATTGTGGAGGCTGTATACTATTCATCCTTTTTGAAATAATCTTCAAATGGTTACCTACGAAGCAGTCACTTTTGCTTTCTGTAGCTGAAAACCATTTGTTCATAAGGCATTTAATGACACCAAGTAAAGTTCCATGCATGTAATCAGGGGGGCTTCCACTTACAATATTAAAATCCTTTAATTTCAACAAAGCGGACTCTCCTCTGAAACCTTTAATTCGTCTGTTGGGTGTTCCATGCAACATACAAAAGGATACATTGCCCTGATTTCGCTGTGGGTATTTGTCATTGTTTTCACGGAATGGAAAAGTTCTGCAGTGTCCTTTTCCCTGTTTGACTACTTTTCCTGGGTCTTCACAAGCTATGCATGATTCACTTCCATTAAATTGGGTCATATTTAAGACGGCAGCTTTAGCAGGTAAATCATAGGTACCACCAATAACTTTCACTTTAACACATGTTTCTTCATTATCCAGGTCTACAATAATCCCGGTATCATACAAATTGTTTAAAATACAGCACAATGACCCCAAGTATTGCTGCATTGGAGGTTTCCCTTTTCCTTGCCATATTCCTGCGAGTATGACATTTTCCCTAGCAAATCGCAAAGAAGGAGATAGTTCGTTTACGGCAAAGAAAACAGGCCACAGCTGTATTTTGGAAGAAGAATACAAACTCAGGCCATCAGTATTCATCAGTACAGTAATATTGCAGCTGTGATCAAGGAAACCTCCTTCAGACAATAACTCTTTATATATCCTCCCATCTGTTATATCAGTAATAAGGTCAGGGTTGGCTGCATGTCTTTCCAATATCTGGCTTTTGTTCCGTTTAATGTCATCCCAAATTCCTGAAATTATTTTGAATATTAAAATATTTATTATAAATCTGCAATTCATACAATAAATAATCCATCAAATTTTAGAGACAAAAAAAAAATCACTGCTAATTTTTTTTAACTTAACAAGTCATATACTTTACAAATCCAGTAAGTTTTGTTTTAAGCATTAAAAAGAACTACATACAGTAAGTTCCAAGTAAGCTAGAGCTTTAGCATTGTAATTTATTGTTCAAAATATTCATCAAAAGCACCACTTAAAGTATGGCTTTGTGCAATGTACATGTGTATATCCCTTTATAACAATAAGTGTGCAATAATATAATCTCTATCTCCCACCAATGAAGTTATTAAATCACAATTATATTTACCTGGAGATTGCAATAAGTTCTTGAGCTGTCTTTCAACATTTGCATAGACAAAAGTAGAACAAGCTTGTTTTACTCTATTTATCCCTGCTTTGTATCGAGGACCACCACATTCCCTACATTTATCAATATCTGGATTGTCAGGAAAAATTCTATAGCACTTTTCACAGTAATGCACCTCCGATGCAAAGTCTACATCAAGAAATCCCCAAAGCTTTTCATAACTCAGTTTCCCTAAAGACTCGCACTCTGGAAAAGTTCTTTGCAGGGTACAAAGAACATCCTTAGCAGAACTTGCAGAAAAATTATTCCTTAAAAAGCATGACAATAAACACATTTCAACATTCTGTTCCTCCATATCACTATGCTCATCTTGGTCATATGTGCTGCTAGATGCTATAGATGAAGAATCTGAGAGTCCATCCTCTATTTCATCGCTGGAGCTGTCAGAAGTATCTGTTGAAACATCAGTGTTACTATCATCAGAAGATGTATTATGCTCATTTTCATATGGCAACTTTGGATCATCAGAGATATTTTGCAACTGTTCATCTGTCTGTTTGTCTGAAAAAATCAAACAAAATCAAGTGTTTAATTAGAATAGCCACATTCTGTTGAAAAAAGTTATAAACAGATATTACATGTATTAGAAAGTCAATTTCATCATGAACTATAGGCATTAGTAATTATTTACATGATTAAATGTATCAAATGCATGTACGGAAAGAAAAAAATTACCATTCACCCACACTTTCTTGAAAAAAATTGCCCTGAGCTACAGATACACTTTATATTTATATATTTCCTTACATAAAAAACTTTAACTTAACTCCCCCCCCCCCTTTATATAATCATTTTTTTTCCTTTGGAAAAGGGCATGACATTACATGCCATTGAAACAAACCTTTATAGAATGAGTTGGGTGAACTTTTTCAATAGTGATCTGCTAATATGTTTGAAGTTTAGGGGTAAATACTCAAGACTTCATACAAACAGAGATTAATTTAGCTGTTCTAAAAATGAAAATTACCTTCAAGAGAAGATGTATTATGCTCATTTTCATATGGTAACTTTGGATCATCAGAGATATTTTGCAACTGTTCATCTGTCTGTTTGTCTGAAAAAATCAAACAAAATCAAGTGTTTAATTAGAATAGCCACATTCTGTTGAAAAAAGTTATAAACAGATATTACATGTATTAAAAAGTCAATTTTACCATGAACTATAGGCATTAGTAATTATTTACATGATTAAATGTATCAAATGCATGTACGGAAAGAAAAAAATTACCATTCACCCACACTTTCTTGAAAAAAATTGCCCTGAGCTAGAGATTCATTTTATATTTATATATTTCCTTACATAAAAAACTTTAACTTAACCCCCCCCCCTTTTAATTATTTTTTTCCCTTTAGAAAAGGGCATGACATTACATGCCAAACAAACCTTTAGAGAATGAGTAGGGTGAACTATTTCAATAGTGATCTGCTAATATGTTTGAAGTTTCGGGGTAAATATTCAAGACTTCATACAAACAGAGATTAATTTAGCTGTTCTAAAAATGAAAATTACCTTCAAGAGTATAGTCATTCACAGTCAGCACACTTTCCACATCCTTATTACTGCCTTGGGCCTTTTCTTTTTCAATCTCATTGTTACGGACAAGACTTTTATCACACAGATCATTTTTTTTCTTCTTGTAATGCAGAGTACTACGAGGTATTTCAATACTAGGGTTTTCAAGATACTGTTTCCTTATTTTCTTCAAGGGACCTGTAAATAAAAATATAAATATCGAGTGTCAAAAATAACATTACATGAGTCGTATAATGTAGCTATTGTTTAACTTTGCTCTTGCACTAAGCCACAGACAAGTGTAACAAAATAAGAAATCACTGTGCCAAATTCATTAACCGGTCTTTTCAGAATATTGTCAATATTCAATATTTCCATGCTAATTTGAATTTTGTGCATTTTAAAATTTAGTCCAATATTGAAATGATTACTAAGAAACATTGAGCCATTATGCCTATCTGCATTGGATTATCGAAACATTTTATATCTTCTTGCCTTCTTATCGCCTTTTTCATTAATGTCATATCCCTTAATCAGGTTCAGTCCAAAGACTATTTCTTGAAACAGTCACGCTGATGATGAATATGACAAAAATTTGGCCAAAAAATGATTACTTCATATATTATCAATTTTGCATGGAAACTAATGTTAAATTGTCGACTCAGGAAGTAATCATTTTTAGGCCAAAATTTCATTGTATTCATCATTAGTGTGACTGTATGACAAAAGATATGGTATTTACCATCTTGCGCAGTTTGAACTTGTGCCGCAAAATGCAGAAATTATAAAATGTAGGTATAAATAGCTACTTTAAGTAGCTTTAAATACCTAGGTAGCTATTAATAGCTGCGTAGGTAGAAATAGTCTTTGAACTGGACCTGATAATAAATCTCTATAGACCGTTTCACAGTAACTGGGGTACTGCTCTTTTGCAGGGCAAAATGATATATTTTGGTGAAATATGACGTAAAAGTAATTGTTTAAAATACGTCATTTAATTATCTATCAACAAAAACACCGCCAAACGTTATTATTTTGCCCTGCAAAAGTGTAGTTCCGCAGTTATCGTGAAGGGGCTAATTGAGATTCTGCTGGGCAAGATATTTGCACTGATATCTCATATTTCGAACAGATATTTCTGTAAATATTTTTATGTTGGGATTTACATGCGTTATTGGTAAGCAAATCAATATCTAGCCCAACAGAATTTCAATAGAGGTACCCTATATCCCTACTGAACTCCATGTTAATTTTTTTAGGTCGAACACTTGACGAAAATTTAAAAATTAATGCAGTTAAAAAACTTACTTTTCCCATGCATGGTATGTAAGTGATATATTGTGGACCGTGTTGTTGTAAAATATCTGCCACACAATGCACACTCATACTTTTTACGACCATTCTCCCAAACTTCTGCATAGTCCGCTGTTTTGACCTCCGCGGCCATACTTGTTGTGATATCCAAAACGAGGCTCGTCGCTCTTCAACACATTCGATGGTGGATGCGTATATTGATGTGAACATTTCTTTGAAATCATTAAATGATTAAAATTAAATAGTTTTTTATTTTAATTTAATTAGTGAAAAAATATACTAAAATTTTATTTCTTTCGTCTTATTATTTCTCGAAAATTCGAAACTATTTGCTAACTCGACCTTACAAATCTTACAGAGCGGATTTTCTATTGGTCACGACAAAAGGCGCAAACTTGAATCGCGCCGCAAACTTAAAAATCACGCGAGGCATTGAAAATGGCAGACCCTAAAGTTTTTGCATTGATAGAATGGGAGGATAACTATGTTAGCATAATAAACATAGACGCAATCTGTCAGCCCCGTAAAGAAATAGAGAAGTACGAAGAGGGAGAGTATATCAGGGCCAAATTCAAGGGAACAATGTACTCTGCAGTCATAGCTGAGATCAGTGGTAAGTTACAAAATATATCTTTGGTAGCTCTTTTTATCTGTATCAGTTTTTGAAAATTAATTTGCATTCTAAATTAAAACCTTGCCAATTACAGACTTAAGGATGGATCAATCCAACCAGGGCAACTTTTTCATTAAAATTATAATTTTCTAAATAGGTTAATTACCATTGGCCACCATAGACAACTTTCACATTTATAAAAGTTATTCCCCTTTGCGGGGTCAATCCGGGGTCAACCGGCGTAAGACGCTGTTTTCCCTCTATAGCCTTACCAACTTTATGGGTCAGTATCCTAGAAATAAAATCTATATGAATATGCCCATTGTGTTTTTCATGTTGCCACATACTCTGGCAATATATGTACAGATCAAAATTTTCCTATAACGTTTGAAATTTAAAGATATTAACAGGTAACTTACAAAGGACAAAGTGGGAAAAATGAGCGTTACGTCGACAACGGGAGATAACTCTTAGGAATGTGAAATTCGTCTATTTTGTAGGTCTAGCAAATACAGTTTTTCAAGTGGGTTTGGAACTAGCTGCAGAACTGTAGCTCTCTGCTTGAGAAATTCGGACAGATAAAGCAGAGAGCTACAGATCCAAGCATTTTAAAAACCTTCGATTTACGCTGACATTTTTTGTCGCTACTTTAGGTATTTATTTCGGGTTGTTTGAGCTTTCTCTGGCTTTTAAAATGGTATCCTGGTATTAAATGGTAATAATTCATATATTTCACTCTAACCTGATACTCTGTTTACCTTCTAACGGTCCGAAACAGTCCTGTTTATAGTTTTGTAATGTCGGTTTAAAAGATTTCTATTTCGACGTCTGTAACCACAAACAGCCATTTGTTAGCGTTAGGGGGTAAGTAAACAATCAGGAATTGAAATTGATTGTATGGTTTATTATTAAATATCATTTAAAATTATTTTCAAAGCTGGGTAAAGTATAAAATACACAAAAATATACCCAAAGTGAGCGACCAAAAATCGTTGGAGTAAATTGAATGTTTTTACAAGGCTTGGATCTGTAGCTCTCTGCTTTGTCAGAATTTTCTCAAGCAGAGAGCTACAGTTCTGCAGCTAGTTTGGAACGAGTATAATCCTATACTTAATCAGGGCTTTTTAGAAGGGGAATTAAATAACTAAAAGGATCAATAATAATTGATGGTGTGACTGAATGTAAGACGTTTATAAATATATACTTCAACTTGTTCAGTTTTTAGCTCAGCCTCATCTCAACGAAGTTGGGGGAGCTTTTAATACCTACATATCCACAAAAATTAGAATTTACCAAATGCTATTAATTTGTCCTGGAGATGGGATTGATCCTGACCTCTTCTGCATATGGAATGGTGTTTAAATTTATACTCAAGTGGTTCAGTCTCAGTGGGGATAATAAGTTACTTGTTTTTAAAAAGGAATTAGATATATATATGTACATAGTTGTACTATTTTATGTAAATTTCTAGATGACAAAAAATACCTTGAAGAAAAGAAAAAATCAAGGCAACGAAAGCATGAATTTCAAGATGGGTCAGTAGGTAAGAACAATTTAATTCTTTGAAAAATTCAGCTATAAAAGTTTTCTTCGGGTAATCTACCAAATAAATACAATGATTACACAAGAACATATAATAAAACAATTTCATTTTCTTGTTTCTAAATAGCATCCTGTTCCAGCATATCAGCTCCTTCTGAAAAGACAGCACCAGCTCCAGACTCTGATGAAACTGAGTCGCCACCTGCCACACCACTTAATAAAGGTAAATCAGGTTTTTTGAAATGTTTGCATCCTCTCTCTGCACTGACTTCTTTAATTAATACAAGATCTAAACAAGTTAACAGGTGCTCACCCTGATATCAATAATATAAAATTGTTATAAAACCTTATTCATAACAATGAGAGGTGGAAAATAGATGAATATTAAGACTTGATTTTATTATAGCATCCTCTTCAAGCAAACGACTCGGACAGTCTAATATTAGATTAATCCCTGAAAAGACAGCACCAGCTCCCGACTCTGATGAAACTGAGTCGCCACTTGCCACACCACTTAATACAGGTAAATCAGGTGAGTTAATGTATCTATTAATCTGTGAAATGTTTGCATCCTCTCTCTGCACTGACTTCTTTAATTAATACAAGATCTAAACAAGTTAACAGGTGCTCACCCTGATATCAATAATTTAAAATTGTTATAAAACCTTATTCATTACAATGACAGGTGGAAAATAGACAAATATTAACACATGATATTATTAAATAGCATCCTCTTCAAGGAAACGACTCGGACAGTCTAATATTAGATTAATCCCTGAAAAGACAGCACCAGCTCCCAACTCTGATGAAACTGAGTCGCCACATGCCACACCACTTAATACAGGTAAATCAGGTGAGTTAATGTATCTATTAATCTGTGAAATGTTTGCATCCTCTCTCTGCACTGACTTCTTTAATTAAAACAAGATCTAAACAAGTTAACAGGTGCTCACCCTGATATCAATAATTTAAAATTGTTATAAAACATTATTCATAACAATGACAGGTGGAAAATAGACAAATATTAACACATGATATTATTAAATAGCATCCTCTTCAAGGAAACGACTCGGACAGTCTAATATTAGATTAATCCCTGAAAAGACAGCACCAGCTCCCAACTCTGAAGAAACTGAGTCGCCACCTGCCACACCACTTAATACAGGTAAATCAGGTGAGTTAATGTATCTATTAATCTTTGAAATGTTTGCATCCTCTCTCTGCACTGACTTCTTTAATTAATACAAGATCCAAACAAGTTTACTGGTGCTCACCCTGATATAAATAATTTAAAATTGTAATATAATTGCAATAAAACCTTATTCATAACATGACTTGTGGAAAATAGATAAATATTAACTCGTGATATTATTAAATAGCATCCTCTTCAAGCAAACGACTCGGACAGTCTAATATTAGATTAACCCCTAAAAAGACAGCACCAGCTCCCGACTCTGATGAAAGTGAGTCGCCACCTGCCACACCACTTAATACAGGTAAATCAAGTGAGTTAATGAATATCTGAACCCTTGAAATGTTCTCTCTACACCAATATATTTTAATGATTTCACTTTTTAAAAAAATCCTTTTGTTTTCATTTATATTATTGCCTGAAAATTTTTCATTTCTGTGTTAATACTAAGGCACTTATTTCTACAGAAAGTGATGGCGAAGATGGGATGCCTACATTTCTGTCAAGAAAGACATTAAACAAAAACAGGTTAGTACATTTATGTTAACGCATTCTTTGCCATATGGTGGGGTTCATTTTTGTGAAAATAGGGTGTCAACTTTTTGTTAATCCATATAATACATTACAGATTTCTCATCGCTGTTTTCTCAGAAAGTATTCATTGCTGATACTTGAAATTTTAGCATATACTTTGTTGAGGCATTATATGTTGGAACTTATTTTTGCTCAAATTGCATGTTAATTTCCTTTTAAACTGTGCATCTATTCATAACTGAATTTGTGTATATCAACATGATAGTGTATATTCACATCAGGGAGAGGGGGTATTTGAGTCAGCATTAGCTCTAGACTTCTTGTTTATAACTGATTAAGATTTGTTTCATTGAAATGTAAAATATGTCTTCATGGGAAATTTTCAGAAAATCTCTGTTCTTTTAGGGATAAGAGAAAACTTGAAGAGATGAGAAAGGAAGTGGATGACCTGAAATCAGAGGTGAAGAAACTAAGAAAAAGAGTGCGAAATCTAGAGAGATCTGCACCCAATGGAAACGGTGATGATCATTCGTCAGATGATGAAACTATTGCTCTCCCAAACAATGGTTCAGTGCGACGATCTGAATTGATTTCTTCAGCTAAAAAATGTTTCAAAGCAACAGACGCTGTTGTTTTGCTGTTGAATACACTTTTTACCAAAAGTGAAATTAAGGAATGCTCCATTTCGGGGAAAAAAACAGTAAAGTGTTCAGAAGGAGGACCCCGCCCCCCTCTTAATCAAGACAGGTTTCGCACTCTCGAAAACATAGTGTATGAACTCTTCCCAGATTTTAGTAGAAGGGATTTGAGAGATAAAGTACAAAACGTTCAGAAGGTAGAGAGAAAGCGGTAAGGCCATAATAGTCTTGTTTCCTGCTACTAGACTTTGCACACGACCCTTAAGTTTTTATTTAGTTTTCAGAAAAAAATCGGAAATTTCCTCATTCAAAATTGAAAAATAATATATATTCAAGTGGTATTTCATGAAATATAAGGTTTAAATGTGGACTTTCATACAACACTAATTATTTTTAACCATAATATTGACCAATGACATTTTTAATTTCGTTTAATGTAATAGTTCATATTCAACAAATATTACTGGAAAAAAAAGAAATAGTATTCCTACTTACACCTACCCAATTTTTTTTCAGGCTAGTAGCAGGAAACAATGTTTGTTTTTGTTTTTTTTGGCCTAAGACAATTACAGACCTGTTTACTCTATGATTTCCTCGTATTTTGTACAAATTTGTAGTTTAAAATACATCTTATATTTTGCTGTTATAAAAATACGGAAATTGGAAAACATTTGGAATTTAGCTGTTAGTTTTCGTTATATATATGATCTGCCTTTGTTTAATGCTTTTGATTTGTTAAAAAGGAGAAAGATTTCAAACATTAAGTTGGGTTGCCTAAATACAATATAGTATTTTAATTTAATACCAAGAAATACAAATTATATTTCAAGAGAGTGTCTTCTGATTTTAAAGAAGAGGCTAAAATGGGCTTAAATATCAATTATTTTTGTTTGTAACCCATTTTCATGCTATAAAATTTTTTTTTTTCAAGATTTTTTGTATGATTAGAGTTCTTGCATGTTCATGAATAAACGTGAATAATAATATGCTTTTTTGTTTACCTAATGTGCAAGAATATTCATGAATGGTTCATGAATAAATTTTATTCATGAACTTTCTTGAATAAACTTACCTAATTATTCATGAATAGTTCATGAAGATGCAATGAACTTATTATTGGACAATTCTTGAACTGATGAATCTTCATGAATTTATGACTCTTCATGAATTATTCATGAAAAAAAATATTCATGAATTATTCATGAAAAAAAATATTCATGAATATTCATCAATTTCCTTTCATGAATAAAAATTCATGATTATAAAATGTCCAATAATAAGTTCATAGGATCTTCATGAACTTTTCATGAATATTTCATGAATAAAATTCATGAATGATTCAAGAAAAATCATGATTTATTCATGATCACCTCGCAGGGGCATGTTCAACTGTAATTATGTATGTTAATTTTTGTAATACATGTAATATGTTTATACTGAAAGGTCACATTTAAAATAATTTTTGTTTTCTCGAGCTCTCTCCCGATTCACGATGGAAAAGAATTTGTTGGTAGGTAGGTGAGATTTTTTAAAAAAAATTTTTACATCAGAGATAAATTTTAAAATAATTTTTTTCATAACGCACAAAAAAGTTACTTCCTTGAGGTCATAAAAGTTTTGAGTCGGACCACTTTTATCCAGTCATGCAGTTGATAGAGGGCAATCAAACATTTTTAAAAAGTTATTCTAATAGTCTTTTACTAATTTTTTTTTCTTACCGATAGTTGGATCATTAGGAATCGGGTTGTGGATTTTGAGAATAGTATTGTCACTCCCCATACACGAAGACAAGAACGTCATGAGATTCCCCTCCCTGACATTCAAGTTCTTAATGTCTGAATCCATCGTAGCCTGATCCCATTTCCCAGAACACACTTCGAATATCATTATCACTTTGAGAAGTAAATGATATTCTTTTCCACTGAAGAATTGACAGGGATCGCCTGTGTGAAAAAAAAAATCTTTATGATGTTACCACCATGTGCTTAAAATGCATAATGTATTTATTTTATTTCCAGGAATTTAGTTCTTACCTGAACATATATTTCCATAAAGAATCATTTTCGAATCGTCCCCTTGGTTACAAGCTAGGAAGAAAAGGAAGAGCTGAATATGAATTTGAGCAACATTGTAAACTCATTGTATAAATCAACTTAATTTAAAACATTACTTGCCATAGAGACTCAAAGGTCTAAATTATTAATTAGACTATATTAACTTTAAGTAATTTTTAAAGGGTGAAAATTTACCTGGAGTGGAAGGGATAGTTACACCAGGAGCGAATGGATTTTGTTCTACAAAGGAATAATTGTATAAAGCATACCATTTGAATTTTTCTAACAAAGATAAATGAATAATATGTGTTGTGGATTAAAATGGAAGTATACCTGTAAAGCAGTACAATTTAACAACTTTTTTCGAAATTCTCAAATTTAAAACTGCTTTTAGTCGTAAGTATTTTCTACAATAACATGAAATTGAATTATAAAGACTGAGTATTCTATATGAAAAATAGCCAACCGCGACTTTGTTAGAGAGTACTTTGAAATACTAAATAAGTAAAATAAAGAGAATTGGAAAGTGTAGTTGAAATATTCAAAGGCGGAAAAGCCTTATGGATCCTAAAGTAGATAAATACATCACCTATTTCATTATAAATATATAATGAACATACCTTTACATGTAATTGGTGTCCAGACACTGGCGCTTTGGTCTCCAGAGCAATCGTTTTTCATGCAACCTATTTTGTCATTGAGGTAGCAGCAACGGGTCTCTTTTATGCAGTTGTACTAAAATGGCAATAAAAAAGTTTTTGCAGTACTAGTAATGGCATACTTTGTAAGACAAGTTCAAGATTTAAATTTCTTAACATAAAATTAATTCTGCTATGGTTAGCCAGATTTATTACTGACACATTTTGTTTCTTTGTCGGTAGTTGAGCTTGGCATTTCTTTTTTACACTCGTCAAGAGTCTGAAACAGTACCACTCCAGATCGACAAACACCGAGTTCTTCGTCCGTCATTCCAGATGAGGACCCTACAAGAATACATGTACTTATTATTCATCGCATCATATTTCGATCCGAATGATGAAATATATGGAGATAACGAACAGCATTCAAGCTCAAAAGTCCATCAAACAATTCAAAATTGGAGAAGAGCAAAAACGGACCCCCACAAAACATCAGAGGCGGGACAGGTGTCATGGTGGAGTCAGATGATAGCACCCTAAAATTCTTAAATATCAGATCTTTGGTGCGATACACAAACAATAGGCCCATGGGCCACATCGCTCACCTGAGAAGCTTTGACTATTCTGTTCTTTACCAGATTTCACCCTTGTTATACATAATGCATCCCCACCCTACCCCACTGATCATAATTTAGACATTTTGAAATCTACACTACCCCATGATCCTTCCATGGGCACATATGTTTCAGCTTTTTTGGCCCAGTGGTTCCTGAGAAGAAGATTTTCAAAGATTTTTCCTATATATTTCTATGTAAAACTTTGATTCCCTATAATGGCCCTGCCCTTCCCCCGGGGGTCATGATTCCTATAATTCAGAATTTAAACTACCCCAGAATGCTTCCACATAAGCTTCACTTTTTCTGGCCCAGTGGTTCTTGAGAAGAAAATTTTCAAAGATTTTTCCTATATATTTCTAAATAAAACTTTGATTCCCCATTGTGGCCCCGCCCTTCCCCCGGGTGTCATTATTTGAACAATTTAGAATCTACATTATACCAGGATGCTTCCACATAAGTTTCAGCTTTTCTGGCCCAGTGGTTCTTGAGAAGAAGATTTTCAAAGATTTTTCCTATATTGATACCCCATTGTGGCCCCGCCCTTCCCCTGGGGGTCATGATTTGAACAATTTAGAATCTACACTATACTAGGATGCTTCCACATAAGTTTCAGCTTTTATGGCCCAGTGATTCTTGAGAAGAAGATTTTCAAAGATTTTTCCTATATATTTCTATATAAAACTTTGATTCCCCATTGTGGCCCCACACATCCCCCGGGGGTCATTATTTGAACAATTTAGAATCTACATTATACCAGGATGCTTCCACATAAGTTTCAGCTTTTCTGGCCCAGTGGTTCTTGAGAAGATTTTCATAGATTTTTCTTATATATTTCTATGTAAAACTTTGATTCCCCATTGTGGCCCCGCCCTTAAAATTTGAACAAAAGAATCTACACTACCCCAGGATGCTTCCACATTTTCAGCTTTTCTGGCCCAGTGGTTCTTGAGAAGAAGATTTTTTAATGACCCCACCCTATTTTTGTCTTTTCTTGTTTATCTCCCCTTGCGAGGGGATATGTCCCTTCATTTTAACAATTTAAATTTCCCTTTACCCAAGGATGCTTTGTACCAAGTTTGGTCAAAATTGGCCCAGTGGTTCTTGAGAAGAAATTGAAAATGTGAAAAGTTTACAGACGGACAGACAGACGGACAGACGGACGGATGGACGGACGGACGACGGACAAACTGTGATCAGAAAAGCTCACTTGAGCCTTCGGCTCAGGTGAGCTAAAAAGGACATGCGATCACTTATATGATAACAATTTACAAAAGCTACATACTGAAGTTAATTTTCAAATTGAAATGTGGAGATACGAACAGTATTTAAGCTCAAAATCCATTTAAACAATACAAGTGCCTTTAAAACATTAAATGTAGGATCAGGTGCCGCGGAGGAATTAGCATCCACTGTCGACCGTACATTGACATCAAGAAAAATAACGACTTATTTTCTCAATCAACAGTTCTCATTGTAAGAAAGGGCTATAACAATCATGAGGGGGAAATGCTACTTACTTGGGGTATTGTCTTCTACCAATTTCACTAGTCTCCGTAACCTTGTTACGGCTCTAGTATTCATGGTCCGAGTCAGGCACCAATCCCAGGGATTATCTACATCCGTATAATCCTGGCACTGATTGCATCCCCGGGTTGAGGCTCCACAAGATGACGTTTTTGGTCCCTCTGGTTCAAACTCAACGTTTTGTAGCGGATATTGAACTAATCTGTGAACAGTTCGATCAAAAAATGTTTCATATTTATTTTATTTCAAATGTTTTAAATGACAAAATTAAAAAAAGACATTTTTGAGAGCTTTTATGCAAAACTACCAAACAATATTTCCAGGTTGAAAGATTTACATGATAGCACAGTAATATTCATTTACAAAAAAAGATGAAAAAAAATAAAACTGAAAATGGACATACTTTTCGTTACTGATAGTATACTCACCTCTGCATCTGTTCTAGGTTTTCTATGCTGTATGTTTCATCAGCGTGTCCACACACATCATCTGCTGTTTTACCCTGTGGGTAATATTTCCCACTTCCAAAGTAATCCTTCGAAGTAGAGCCAAGTGTTTTTGCACTAACTGGAAAATAAACCAGAGTGTTGAGTCATTAAATATACAATCCTGTGAAATTACAAATTTTCGTGGGAAAAAATTCATTGTTTTTATATAAGGTGGTTGATATATAAAATTATATGGCCGAAATCAAATTCACACAAACAACTATTTATTTCCCTCAAACCTCGAAAACCTGACCTCATGAAAAAGTTATTTTACAGTATATAAGGTTATTTTTGCCCTACCACATTTCCAATCGACTTTCCAAGGCACTGTTAAGTTAAACAGATTTCTCTGTCTTATTATGTTCAAATTTGCCTATTTGTGACGGAAATGAAAGGAGCAAAATATACCCTGTATCAGTACCATTGCAAAATCTTTAAAGAAAATATATATGTTCCTTTCAAAAAATACTTAAACGGCAAATTCCACTGATTTTCAAAAGTATTTTTCTTTAAATTTCATACAAATCGAAATGTAAAAAAAATGTTGCTATAATATAATACAAATGTAAACTTTAACCAACCTAGACTAAATAAACGGTCATCATATTTGTCCTTGTCCTCTCTCCAAGTGTTGACTTGAGCAATGTTGTTTGACTTCACTGCTCTTCTCTTTCTCTTTTTGTCCTGGTTTGTAAATAAAGACGCCGATTCATCAGAAACGCACAGGTCTACGACAGAATTTTGGGTGAATATGTCAAAGAAATCTACATCGGAACACTGGAGTAATTCTCGAAACCTTCGGAATATATCTTCGTTGGTTTCCGGTTCTTTGCTGGTAAGGGTTTTGCTAAGGGCAACTCTAGCCGCTCTCCCGGTGTAAAACAAGGACTGATTACCATGGCTACCATCCGGGTGTGCTGATGTAGGCTCGTCCCACGCTTCCAGAATCAAAAGTTTTCTGTTTGACCATTCAGCGGCAACTAATTTTGATAGTTTTGTAAGAACTTCTGCAAGAGTTGGAGTGACGTATCTATCGGAGCAGACGTTATCATCTTGAAAATAGTCCGCACAGTCGGCGCAAGGATTTCCTGGATATCCACACCACGATGATTCACTAGATTCCTCCGACAGGAATAAAATAGAATCCCCAAATAATTTTCGTAACCTTAATTGAAAAAAAAAAAAAGAAATAACACTTTACACTTGAACAAAATTTGTACTAAAAATGGAGATCAGACGGCAGAGCTGTTTAATGTTTAGTTCAAATTATGCCGTAAGAAATTGGAGAAAGTGTAAAATTTAATGTTCAATCATGTATACATACGAAGAAAATGATGACGAATTTCGAAGAACTACGTCATCCGTTGAACCACAGACGCTTATTGTTGTCGAAGATATTTGTTGAGTTCCAAAGCAATTCGCACGACATTTGTTGAATAAATGTTGCTGGATTAAAGAGGAATTTGTCACTTGAGCTTTGGATAAAGTTGAAATATCTCCCCTGTTAAAAGAAAATTCATTATATCTAAATTCTTAAATTTTTTTATAACCCGGGAGTTATGATTGAACAAAAACCAGTTGACAGTATAGGGTGCATTTTTATTAAATCAAGGTGAGTTATAAGTACCATATAGGAATCCCAAATGCATCTACGACCAAAGAATTCTTTCCTGTGGAGAACGCACTTGTAGTCTGAGTTGTCATATCTGTACACAGAGATACGTCAGAAACTGATGACGTCACATCCAACTCCTGATTTAATCTACAAAAAAAAGTTGTTTTTTTTATCTTCAATTATATTTTTGTCTCATTAAAAATGGTATATCTATGCTAGACATAATTAGAAGTAAAGACTAACCTTACGGTAAAGGGTGATCCAAAATCTAAACGAATATCTCGCTCTCTCCATTCAATATACGGTTTTATGGAAATCTGTATATAACATTTTCAGTAACGACATCAGTAAAAATTTTCGTAGATATAAAAAGTTTAAATTGGATAATTTTTTTTCCATTTTGCATGCATACCTCGTGAGAAATATTGATACGAATAGAAAATGAATCGTTGGATAGCACTCCATCACGTGGACTGTGTTGAAACTGCCAATCATATGTGGACAGATGATTTGTTGGTGGACCATTGTGTTGACTGTGCTGATTGGCTAGATAAAGATCAAGATAAAGAAGATAAACTCTCACTTAAACTGGTGACTTTAAAAATGTGGCATTGCTTCACAGTACAATTTACCAAACTTAATAGGGTTTAATTAGCATTTCTTGCCTTTTATCAAAGAACGCTTAATTTTTGTATTATTTTCCTTTCTTTCTATAAATAAATCAGCACATTAAAAGATACATTTAATCAGCGTTAGAGAGGGGGGGGGGGGAGTGATGGGTAGGGGAAGGCTTAAGAATTAAATATTAACATATCTCTATTATTTATCAAAATTAAACTTTTTGTTTTTTTATTGTGGGCAGCAAAATCGTGCAGCATGTTTTGTTGATATATGTACAAAATTAATTACACGAATTTTAATTGTTTAGAATGAAATGGAAGGCTTTGAATAAAATTTCCACAAAAAAAAAAAATAACTGCTGATTTCAATTATATTTTAGAAAAATTTAAGAGAAAAATTTCAAATATAATATACTCTAAAAAATATTGAAATTTTTTTTCTCCAAAAAAAGGAGAAAAATTTATCATCTTTCACATTCAAACTTCTGAGAATTGCAGATTTATAAACTTCTGAAAATATACGTGAACCCTGTTATTTCTGCGCCAATTAAGCACTAGCTGGCACTGTGATGGTTTGTGAATTTTTAAAAAAAAATCTTTCGTGTAAATATTTAGAATATTCTTTTCGTCAACTTTGACCTTGGATGACTTAAAAACATAATGCTATAGGTGGAACGTCATGACCAGCTATTGATCGTTTTTAAACAACTGTTTTGTTTCTTCAAATAATAGAGTACATAAAACTTGTAACCCCGATGCATTGTCGTATTTTGACAGGTGATTTAGAACTTCATAGTTGACCTGCTTTTTTTTCAAAGTGGTATTTAAATGAAATCCAATCTGAGGTTTGCAAAGTCATCAATAATTTTGCACAGAAAACGATTTAAGATATAATTGTTCGTATATCGTGCATATTTACATACTACATGTACTTCTACTAAAAAGGACTCGGTTGAAAGATTCTAAATTCCGTCACTTTAAACAAAATAAATTCTATTCTCATGAAATATGATTACGTATTAAAAGTATCGCCTGTAAATAGATCACGGGATAGATTTATAAGAGAACCGACGACTGACTTTACAGGAAATTGAAATATTCCAGGTGTCCTTGAAATTTCTAAGTTTATCGTTTTTGTCTTAAAACAAAGTTCCCTTTCCTAAAAATTATAATTTATTTTCAATATATTCGAAGAATTTTAAAAATGTACCATTTTTGTAAACTGTGGTAAAGAGAATGTCGATTTATAAGACAACAGTTACCGTTAATTAAAACAAAAAAATATGCATGTTGCATTGAAATAAAATTATATTGATTAATTTTTTTTTTCAAGTTGTATATAGATATCTGCATTACTGCGTGCAATGCAAAAAAAGTGATTATTTAATGGAACAAATGAAAACAAAATGTGTTTGCGAAACACTGAAGGGGAGGAACTTTAACATTGGCCCATAGCTTTTAAGTAGTTGGTTCTAGGTAAATACTTCACATGTGTATGCACTGTGACAAGACCTTTCAATGGGTATAAAATATTTGATCTTGACCAACGAGTTTGATCCACTTTTTAAAAATTTTAACCTCGACCAAAACGTTTGAACCGTCAGACTAGGGCGTTCATATTTCACAGGTTTATTCCTTAAGACAAGATCTTTTCTTTTTGGATACCAACTACTAGTATTTTGAATTTTGATAAACAAACCGCGCCATCAGCTGCCATACGGGGCATTAGTGTATCACAAACACATCTTTTTTTGGTTTAAATGTCAAAGAGTAGTTTCTTTTAAAATCGCTTCTTCGTATCAAAAACCAAAAAAGAAAATCTGTTTAATTTCTTTCGTTTTGGAGTATATCTACTCACATACAACAAATTTTCCCGAGGTCTGGAAGGAATCGTCGACCTTTATCTCATTTGAAGTCATAGTTATCACATCCGCAGACAAAGTAGTCATTGATTGGACGCTGATCGCCAGGTGTATTGTGGGAAATCTTTTGAATGTTTCTAGTTGAATTGGTTGAAGAAAAGATGGAGCTGTCTCCATGATTTTCCTTTCTAATTGGAGAGTTAGTTCTCTCCGAGATTCAATTGTAAATTGATAGTTATTTAAAGCCGTTCCTTCTATCTGGGAAAGGTAGGAGTTTATAACTGGTTTGTTGGTGGTTTGGTCTCTTCTTATTCTCATTTCTCTGTTAAAATATTTTTTGATGGTGTAAGCTCATTTCAATTTTAACTGATGTGTTTAAAAAAAACATTTATGTAATGCTATTAAAATATATAACTGAGGTACATTTTGACTGAAAACAATTTGTCTTGCAGTACTTACAAATGGTATGACAAATCAATTGTTCCAAAACAGGAAGAACACGTAAAATTGAATTCCGTCCCTGTTGAACTTTGACCCTGGATTGCTGAATTAAATACCGTGACTTCCGATTCCGGGTTACCAGACATTTTCAGCAGAGAGAAAGGTTTTCTTTCTTGGTTTAATTCAACAGTTGTATTTGTTCTTTCTCCCCAATTGATGCTGTCCAAGATGTTTGAGAGAAAATTCGTATTGCTTCTTTTTGATCGGTGTCTCACATGAACCGATATGTCCGCCTCTTCCAGTATATCCAATGGGCTATATAAAAATAGATATGCTTTAACCACGTTTAAAATTGAAAAAAAAGTACTGTCAGGTAATTTAGGTTCAAACATTAAGGATCATCAATAACATCAAAATCTGAAATATCTGAAGTTTCCCCGGCTGTCTTCAAATTTTGAATATTTTATATCTGCAGAACTGTAGCTCTCCGATTGAAAAAATTCAGACAGATGTCCGAATTTTCTCAAACAGAGAGCTACAGCTCTGCAGCTAGATATTTTACTGCTTTTCCTAGCACGTAAAATATCAAAATCGTGAAAAAACCTAGCCTGGAAAACGTTAAATATTTCCGACTAACAGTTAAAGTGAGGATACTAACCTGGCACTTTCTACTGTCATATACAGGAGCCCTTCTCTTTTTTCCTCAATGTATGTAATTTTGACCAGGACTCCGTCCCCCGCCTTCGTAAAAGTGAGATAACATCCTAGGGACGCGCTCCCCACAATAACGTCCCCAATCCTCCATTGACTTCCCGAAGTCCCAGCGACAACAGATACTTTTATCAAATCATCTCTGCATAATGTTTTCTTTAAAAAATGAGAAAAAAGAATATGGTAAACGCATGCTTAAGGAAAAAAAAAATTCACTTTTGTGCAAAATATATTTTAAAAATCTGACGTAAGTCATATATTAAAAAAAGATGTGAGGAAGAAATGTAAGTTCTTCCAGGTATCATAAATAATTTAAAATTATAAATTTCGAATTTGATCGACATGTATCAGTATGTACATTCATATGCTTGTAACATTGTCTTCTCTTAGGGACAAGGTATTTCATGAATAGATTTTTTTTAAAATTGATAGTGTTAATAAAAGACATATTCAAAAATGTCCTTCTTATGCTCTTAAGAAAGGGATCCTCCAAACTGAAAGCTAGAAAAGCCATAAAAAATGATTTTATATGTATAATTATTCAATCTCATTCTAATTTCATTAATTTCATAAAGAATCTACTTTCGTTTTTAAGAAATTGTTTAAAAAGAGTTTAAATAGTATTACTTTTCCTGTTGATTCACGTTGCATGAATAATGGCTGTTTTATCATTTCATAGTTTGATGATTGAAAATGAAGAATATAATTGAGAAAATAAAAACTGCAGGATAAATATATATGATATCAGAAAAAATATGGAAGGTTATGGAAGACCAGAGTAAATCCGTGATGGTATTGATTTTTTATTGTAGGAATACGTTGATTTTTAAATTGATTTGCATTCTAAATACAATGTATTTGTATATTACATTTACAACAGTATATAGCTTCCTGTCATAAAACACGGGGAGGAAAAGTTTACTACAAACTTTTCCGAAAATAGATTTGAAGGTTATGTTTGAGTATAAATCAAATACTTATCGTTGATTCTTTATCATGAATCTTCATCACGAAGTAATAAAATAGAAGACAATATCTTTGCAATAGGTACCATATTTTCTTGTTGCAAAAACAAAGATCTAAAATCACGTGATTGCTAAACATATTATTCAAGTTGAAATCTTAATACTCGCATTACAAAGACAAAACGCCTTAAAATCACATGTGTGTTAGAAAACAATTCAAGTAAGAATTAAAAAGAAGACAATATCTTTGCACTAAATGTCATAAACGCTTGTTACAAGAACAAAATAGCTGATAACCGCATGAATTCAAGTTCAAATCATACTGATAGATGCTCGCATTGCAAGAACCAACCATCTAAAAATCACGTGACAACAATTCAAGTCCATATCTTACTGCTACGATACTCACATTACGAGAACCAAGCATCTAAAATCACGTGACCGTTAAACATATCAATAAATCAAGTATAAATCTTACTGCTACGATACTCTTGTCATCTAAGTCTAGTATTTTCCGTAGCCGACCGTTAGTGGAAACTGTTAGTTCTCTCCCAAGCTCCTCTTCTGTTGTTTTGTATTTCTCTGTAAACGGTTCATTTCCACACACCGTTCCCAAAAGACATAAACAAAACAAAAGTCTATATACATATAACATGGCTTGCTTCTAGCTCACAAACAGGCGACATGCACAAAAATTTCGTACAGCAAATCGAAACTGATTCGGATAATACACACTCGCAGCTCCACACATAGATTTTTCTTTTTAAACTTCCTGCCTTGAAGATTTGGAAAACATATTTCTTTACCAATTCAGTAGAACTGTTAAATTTAAAGAGACAATAATCGGCTTTTAAACTCTGAACAGAAGTCCAAGAGACCGGTTCTCAAAAACATTACCACCTATTTTTACTTCCTTGTCCGAAAGAAATATCTAATAGTATATATATGTTGGATTCCAAATAGACGTACAAGCGCTTTAACATGAGTCGTCCGTGCTCATGAAGGTATGATGGCTCCAATCAGTAAAAGTTTAATTATTTGGGGCAGTATTTTATTAATTTGTCTATTTGGAAGCATTGACGGTTATAATTATGACATTGGATACGAATACCACTACAACTATAAGGCTGAATCAGTGGTTTTGGGCGATTTCAGAGTTGCTACCATCGTTAAGGTAACACATTTTTAAAGATTTCTTTCTCTCAAGGAATCTTTGTTTTGTAAATTCTAAGGTATAAACCCCTAATATTTAAGTTAACTTTTTATATAATTTTGAACATACCTTTTATTCATCATATCTATATTTAAACGAAATTACTTTCTTTTTCTATTTTATAATCATTTTATGCTTTTTGCGAATATGTGTGTGTTTATGAAAGTTTTTGGAAAAAAAATACAAATTTTATTTTTGATTTTATTTACTCTTGTCTGAATTGTTCAGTATAATTTTTTAAAGTGTTTATTGTTTTAAAATTAGAGCACTATTGCAGAAGATAAGCTATTTATGGAAATCTTCCAATATCATTTTATTGATGGACGCGATTTTAGTTACGTATGCATGATTTTGAATTTGTTATTTTACAAAAACCAGCAGCAGTACAAGTATATTTAAATTTGTTTTTATATCAAATTCCGCGAACAAACAAACTCGATCATTCTCTCTTGGGATGTTTTTTGTATATATATATTCGTTGATACCTTTATTTAATTACTACTTTATATGCAATATTTTGATAAAAAAGGGGAAATTCAAATGTACAGAGAAATGCAAAAATATTCTTAACAACGTTAAATTAATAGGTTATTTTATTAACAAAGCACATCGTGCAACGTTTATTGCGTTTAAATCTCCCCTCTAAAGAATGTATCCTTTTGCAAGTCTAGGCAGATAATTATTTACTAGGGCCTTCTTTAAATGCGAGCACTGGCCAAGACGAGATTTTGAGGTTTAAAGGTTTTTGAAAAGGGAATTTCCCTTTCAAAACCAACCCTTTCCAAGTATTGTAACATAAGTTTCACGATTGAGTATTTTCATTATGAAATACTTGCACTTTTTTCTAAATAGTACCATAAAAATCATTAATTTAACTTCCCTATCCAAGACAACATAATATTTTGGCGACTTTCCAGAATAATTCCTGATGACTAAATAATTTGAGTATACATTATATTACAAATTATACCTGGGAAACGAAAACTTGTCCCTAATAAAGCCTTAGTAACAAGAGTTTCTTATATAATTTTGAAGCAAATTAGTTATTTTTGAAAATATGGCTAAGGACTAAATAAAAATGATTTGCCTGTAATATTAATAATTTTAAAAAAAATAGCACAAGAACGACTTATTCTTTTGAATAATTCTGTATATTTACCTGTGTTTATTACACATATTTCTAATACTAAACGGAGTGTGGAATATTGTAAAATTCTGTTTTGTATTATTTGTTTTTTCGAAAGGGAAGATAATTATAAATGTGAAAGATGAATGAACCCGAAAATTTAAGTCCTAAAATATGACCGCTAATATAATCAAAGAGGCCCAGGGGCCACAGCGCTCACCTGAGCACATCGGGAGAGCCAGGCGTTCATCATTTGAACAAACTAGAATCTGCACTACCTGAGGATGATTCCATATAAATATCACTAATCATTTGAATCTTGAAAAGAAGATTTAAAAGGTTTTATATATCTGTAAAATTAAAAATTATTTTAAAACTATCTAATATAAATGATTCCACATGACATCTTTCCTGGCCCAGTGGACAGTGAATTTTTCCTATATATTCCTATGTAAAACTTGGGTCAGCCATTTTGGCCCGACCCTTGCCCCGGGGGTTTGATTTGAACAAAAATACACTAGAATGCTTCCACATGAGTTTCATCTTTCCTGGCCCAGTGGTTCTGGAGAAGAAGATTTTTAAAGATTTTTCCTATATATTCCTATGTAAAACTTGGGTCAGCCATTTTGGCCCCTGCCTTACCTCGGGGGGTATGTGAACAAACTTGAAGAACTACCTGAGGATGCTTCCACATGAGTTTCATCTTTCCTGGCCCAGTTATCTGGAGAAGAAGATTTTTAAAATTTTTCCTATATATTCCTATGTAAAATTTGGGTTGGCCATTTTGGACTGAACAAAATGAATCTACACTAAGTTTTCACATGAGTTTCATCTTTCCTGTCCTAGTTACTAATGTTTAAAAAAAATTTTATATATTCCTATGTAAAACTTCGCCATTTTATTTTTGATTTGAACAAACTTGAATCTACACTAGCGTGCTTCCACATGAGTTTCATCTTTCCAAAAGCGGTTCTGGAGAAGAAGATTTTTTAAAAATGCCATTAATTTTTAACAAATTTATGATTATCTCCCCTTGGAAAAGGGCGTGGCCCTTCATTTGAACAAACTTGAATCCCCTTCAGCCAAGGATACTTTGTGCCAAGTTTGGTTGAAATCGGCCCAGTGATTCTTGAGAAGAAGATGAAAATGTGAAAAGTTTACGACAACAACGACAACAACAACGACAATGACGACAACGACAACGACAGACGACGGACAAATTTTGATCAGAAAAGCTCACTTGAGCCTTTGGCTCAGGTGAGCTAAAAACGGGATGTAATATAGAAATCGTTAAGGAAAAATTATAAATTCAAACAACATTTATGTAAACGAAGTATTGTTAGTATTCATTTATTCCTTTAAATTGGTTTGAAAATTTCCTTGTTCATAATTTTTTTTTATATTTAAAAGGAAAGATGCCTGTATATAGCAAAATCCAATTTTGTTTTCTTTTGAAATAAAGGTTGATTACAAAATTATCGAATTAGTGTTTAAGATCTTGAAATAGCATGTGTACAGAATTGTATAGATTGTGTAACTTCATCGATTTATAATATGATTGTAAACTAAATTGGCTGCAGAAATACTGATACAATACCTTTGGCTTTACGAATCCTTTAGCAGAAAATTTCAAGAAAGTGATAGGGTAAAAGTTGCAGTTGAATATTTATTTTAACTTCATTGAAACGATCTTTTTAATGAATTAAAAAAAAAAGTGGTTCCGCAAACCGTAACCACAACAATTTTTTTTAAAAAAATTTTATTTCTGTTGTTCTATTGTTTTGTGTACATGTCTGTTTTAATCGAAAATGAAAGTAGACTTTTAATAACATACTGGTATACGAATTTAAAATTGATTTACAGACAAATTTCCATACTGAGTGTTATATTAGAGGAGCAAGTGTGAACTTTGGTGCAATTGCTTGGGAGTTAATTTAAAAAAAAATTCTTTTTAACTTATGAAATTAATATAGGAATGCTCTGCTGCTTCTTTGTCAATTTTCATGTCAATGTCCATTAAGAAATAACGAACATTACAAATCTACTTTATTTCTAAAAATTTATAGGTAAAGTTTTAATTTATCAATTAAAATCTACCTGTTCTCTTAAAAAGACAATAACTTAAGCCATAGATAAAAAGCAAGAAATATTTTAAACCCTTATTTTGAAAGCAAACAAAATAAAACATCTCATTTTGAATTAAGATAAAAACAGCTGAAGTATGTGGGATACTTGATAAACATTTATGTAAATAAATTTATTTGCATACAAGTAAACTCTAGGGAGGAAAGAAATATGATGAAAGAGGGATATGGAGATAACGAACAGTATTCAATAATCAAGGAAAATAAAAATGCTACTTGAGTTACTTACACATTGCAAATCAAAGTTGAAATAAAAAAAAATATTATAAATACGATGATTGAGGAAGACAACAAGGTTGGGGAAATCATGACCCGTAATATTTTAATTCTAAAACGAAAAATTTATATATCATAAATTAAAAAAAATATTAACCATGATGATTAAAATACACATAGGAAGAAAAATAAATACAGAAAGGACTGTTTATACGCGAGTCCTCAAATGCACAGTGTAGTACTGTAGCATGTTGTTATTTGTTTGAAAATTTGTTTAACGTCCCTCTCGAGAATTTTTCACTCCTATGGAGACGCTGGTTGAGAGCTGCAAATTTTGTCCTATACTCGGCACTTACGGTCATTGAGCAGTGAGGGATCTTCTTCGTGCCAACACCTACTGCTACACGGGACCTCGGTTTAAACCATCTCATCCGAAGGACCGGTCTCCACGTCCCATAGAGAGAGAGGAAGTGAGCGAAAGAGAGAGAGAGTTATATGTCTATGTTTTTAAGTGTATAAGAAATCAAATGTAATAATTTTTGTTTGAACTGACAGTTCCGCGTAAGACCAGTGGAGAAAGGGAACAACTCACTACTGTGTCAACTTCATGTGGACAGTTTTACCCAGTCAGCGGGCGGGAAAAGTAAGCTCCATCTTAAGTGGATCATAAATGTTACATGTTTATGAAGTTTGTTTTGAATTATAGAGAAGAGAAGGAATCAAAAATATTTCTAAAAACGAATTTTAATTGGATTTAAGACAATGAAAATTTGTTTGAAATTCAAATATAATTTTTTTATTATCATTTAGCCAAGACCAATCCTGTGGGATGGAACTTCGACAATGGGTACATATAAATCTTTATTAAACAATATTATTCATATATTTAACATCAATTTTTGTGTAATATTTGAAGTTTGAAGCATAAAAGATATTCCATTTAACAAAGTATTTCTTGATTTCTATACACAAATGCACAATTATTATGGGTTCGTAAATTGTACATAATGGAAACATAAAAAAAGTGTAATTGAAGTCAAGTCAAGTACATTTTTGAGAATAAATATTTAAAGCTTTAGACACAGTTATAGTTTTAAAATAATTTTTTTTATACATGTATACTAGCTCTCTGACAAATCTGAAAAAAATAATTTCTGAATACAATGCATAAGTTAACAATTAAAGACCCGGCGTCCAAATTTTTTATTTTATAATTATTCATGTAAATAATAAAATCAATGTTTGTGATCCTTTTTTTTTAAATTACAAACCTACTTCAAATTATATAATATTATTTTTTTTTTACAAATATAATTCAGATTCGAGTTCCATGTATCAGAAGACGGGTTAATTAAGGAAATAGCACACCATCACGAAGAGAAGAATGACGTATTGAACCTAAAGAAGGTTCTTGCCAGCGTGCTATCAGCGAAAGGAAAGGTTTGTTAATACATGGCACCTTATCCCATTTCTGATGTTTTAGAGGTCTATGTTTGCTCCGCTCCTATTTTGCAATCATATGTGAAATGGACTCTTTAGCTCTAATTCTGTACGTTATCTCTACATACTGTATTTCATTTTATAAATTTGTGTTTATATACCTTAACAGTAAACTTCACGGGAAACGGGATCTTGAAAAAAGCTAAGACTTAGATTAATATTTCAATCATCAGTTTCATTTTTAGCTGTGAAATGAAAGTAAATATTTCACAAAACAGTGCTTCGGTGATGTAATTTTGATAAACATTTCTAAATTAGTTTTACATTTCAATATTTTAGCGTATCATAGATTTAATTATCTCTTAATTTTAGATCTGATCTTTAACATTGAAAAATCATACTGAGAATTTTCCTTATTCACATTTTGAAGTAATTGACACCAGGTGAACTTAAAATTAAGTTAACTTATTCGGTTAATTGATATAATATTTGAAGATTTGACACTGTTTTTTTCCTTGACAGTAATAACTGTAAGCATTCAAAACCTTGTTTCTTATAGCTATTGCTAGAAATTTAGTGTACCTTAACAATATAGTCATTGCGCCATTTAAATCTACAGAAAATGTTTTATTGCTTGATCAAGCACCTTAAAAATACCATTGTTTACGGACAGTTGTCTTTGCGTAGCATAAGTGCATGTCAAACAAGTTTCAGCAATCAAAGCAAAATTTATATTGGTGTCAAAGAATTGGTTATAAAATGTGTCCTTTAATGTCTGTTTACTAAGAACTGTAGTCGTCTGCAAATTGATAGAACCAAAACTCTTCATATATGACAGGTCAATAAAATCTTTTGAAATAAAGAAAAATATAGTTATCTCATGCCTGAAAAATTCTATACACGTAGATATAAATTACCGAAAAAGGTATTAAAGCATTGTCTACAGACTTAACTAATCAAAGACCAGGGAGTCGCCTTGTTCTTAGAATTCTTTTTTCTACTCGATATTATTATAAAAGACTAAGTCTTTCTTTAAGTATAAGTGTACTTATAAAAAACCCTGCTGTCTATTTTTATTGTAGCTTGGTCTTAAAAACAAGCGGACGTTTTACAACTGGGAACATGACCATTCAGGTAATTAAGATATGATGAAATTGAACTTTTCTGTTTAAAAATGAGGGAAAAAAAGAAACATCACCCACAAGCATTAAATTATTCTTTAGATGCAAAGCATTTTTCGTGACAAAAAATTAACTTTATCCAGATAATGAAAGCTAAATTACATTACTGGTATAGGTTTCATAGTTAATTTCCCTTTTTAAAGGCACATGATACTATTAAAATATTTTGTCTCACAAACCACCAGGAATCAATGGCTGCATGTATATAATTTTTTTAGCTATTTGTTTTTATCAAGTAAATATCTAAAATTTTGAAAAGTAAATGCTTTTGATAGAAAAGCAAGATAATTAAACTAGTATTTAATTTAACTGAGTATTTTTTCAGGTTATTTGCCACATAAGTACGACATTCAGAGCACAACCTCTGGTTATAGAGTTAGTAAATTTCACGAGAGCACAGACAGAATCTATAGAAAACATGCTAAGGTAATGAAAATTTCAGTATCTGTTGAAATTAATGAGTGAAATCATTTTCCTTATTCTTTTTTGATATAGCTCAAACATAAAGCTTTTAAGTATCTTTTTGCATATGGGTTTCAATGAAGGTCTTGAAATAATTGAATTCATCTTTATTTTTTTTTGTTAATGATCCAGTATAAATATTGTACAGTATAATGATGATTAGGCATATGTATGATTTTATTTATCAAATATAACTTTTTTTGGCGGCACGATATGATTTATTTCTTAGACATTACACTACAGTCATGGTGGGGTCATTGAATTTGTTCGCACAGATGATAAAGTTATTCTTCAGAACAAAAATAAAGTGCCGGTAACAAGGTATTTTTTTATTCATAACCTCAGTTCGAGAAACACTCAACGAAAAATAAATTCAATCTTTATTGTTTATCTAAAAAATGAATTGTTAAATTTTTTTCTTTTCTTTTTATTACAATTGAAGTGCATAAAATAACAAATCATAAAGACAGTTCGAGGGTTCAGAAATCAGTTTATCGACCAAAATATTGGTTTATTATATTTATTTACAGCCACTCTGATCCTAGCGATAAAGAAATCAGAGAAGTAAAGACTGGAGGTAGTATATCGTATATCGTTTCTACTACTAAAATGTCCATGAACTACTCCATTCACCTTATTATGACAAACGGTTCAAGGCGAGTTTGTCCCATCAACAGAGGATGCTTACTCCTTAATGGCATCTGATCTTAAATCAGATGTTTTTCAGGGACCATAAACATGTACTTGCCCTACTCTTAACCATTTCATTCTTCGGTATGGCCATTATATGTACTTCATATTTAAGACCAGTTTATATGAACAAAAATTTTAGGATACAGTTTAAAAAGTTAAAGGTCCATGTACATGACAATTTGATGATAATAAAAATATAATTATGGTGACCTTTGTAATCAATTCAACCATTATATTTTGCCTTATCTTGATTTTTAGAAGTGAAAGACATCGAATCGAATACAACAACTGAAGTTAAACTTGTCAGCAAAATGTGAGTACTTTTATAAATTCCGAAAACTTACATTCATTTAGGAACATTTTCCATTTTTCTATATCTGTAAAGTACTAAAGAATGTAAAAAAATTAAAAATATAACTTATCAATAGCTACACTGTAAGTATTAATGATCTTTCTTTCAAAACCAAATAATACTTTGTTTACTTAATTTGAAGTGACCATAATGCATCTTTTGCTAAATTGATTTACAGAAAACTGAATAAAGTTGACGCTTTATCGCCCTTGAACAAGTATTTGAAAGTTCATGACAGCATTGTTGTTAAAAAGGTAATACACTTTTTAGAATCAAATTTCGATTTTAAAAGTAAAGATCATTTTTTTAATAAAATTTCACTTTTATGTTTTATTTACAGGAGAAGCCAAAAACCACTGATTTATCAGAAGTTAATAACAAGATTGAATTAAATGTAGCATGTATTCAGGCTAACAAAGATGAAGGTAAATAAAGCAATAACCTAAAAATTTATATTAATAATTTAAGCAAGTTTGTCTTACAATCAAACTACAGTAAAACACGTTAAGAACTAAGTGCCAAGGATGGACGAATTCACTTCGTTATGAACATAATTCGTTATATCCGTCAAGTTCACAATATATTAAAGATATACAAAAAATGACTTCGTTATAAACGGAATTCATTATAAGCTTGTTCGTTATGAGTCTATTTTGCTGTTTTTTTATCGTTCTAGTCAATAGCAACAGATCTGATTGCTTTGCGGACCTGGTGCAGATAGTGAATCGCCTTCCAGAGGAGGATTATGTAAAACTAGCTACACGCGAGTTCTCCAGGGAATGCCAATCAAATGACACAAACTGCTCCAGTAGACAAAATTTATTCATTGATCTTTTATTCAAAGAGGGACGCAATGCCACACAAAATCTGATTATCCGATATTTCTTGAAAAAGAAGGGTGCCAATGAAACGACCATTTGTCGAATATTTTTCCATTTAGCTGACATGAAAAATCCCACACTGGTAATTTTCGTTTATGCTTATTCCGATCTTTAATGTTTTTATATTTTATTGAAAAATCCCGATTGTTTTTCGAAATTGGTCCTTAAGAATTGAGCATTTGTTTTGTAATACCTACAGGCCTTGTTAGAAGCCGTGGAAGATTTATGTCTTGGTCCAGATCATGCCAATATAGGTATATACTGAATCTTCATTTAAAGTCTGGTTCATTTAAACAATTAACGGAGGTCTTTCAATAAATTTATGTCTTCTGATCAGTTACAGTTTGGACAATTGCATAAACTAGAGAAAAAAATATAATACGATCATAATTTAATGTCTTAAAGGACTTGAAAATTTATAGAGGTTGTTAGGTTGATAGTAATTTTAATTTCAGTTGAAATTTATTATCTTTGAAGGATTAATTGCCATGACAAAAACCCACAAACATGCTTGCTTGGCACTTGGAACATTGATAAGAATATTTCGAAACAATTCTGAGCACGACGAGAAGACTGACCATTTACTGGATTCTCTTCAGAAATGGCTGACTCCACATAATCAGAGTAAGGAAGTTCAACGTTAAACCAAATGTTAATGCTGGCATTTCATAAATTTTTGTAGATACTTTTCTGAAAAATCAAATCTGCTCTGTTTGAGATGGAAAATATTTTACATATTGAATCATAAATAGAAAATTACTTACACTGTAATATAGAAATCCAAATGAAATAAAAATTGTTAAGTCAGTGCAAGTAACACCTTAATCGAAATATATTTTTATTTTTCGTGTGCATTATGATTTTCTCTTTTATTGTCATGTTCTGTTTTAATATTATATCATTTACTCCAGCGCATTATAAAGAAATGTACAACAAAAGAAGATCACGTCGCCCAGTGGACAAATTTGATGGTGAAGTCCATAATTACACGTACTCCAAAATGGTGTTAATCCACGCCTCAGGAAATTCGGGACAGGCCAGGGACTACCTCTTGACGTACATGAGGCCCGGGGAGGGAGACAACAGTTGGAGGAGGGCTGCTATTATAGGAATGAGACATTTCAGCTGCACAGAGGTATTATTTACCCCCGGTTGTCTACCTGGCCCCAGGTTCATGAATAATTGAGGATCTTAAGCTTAAATCACAAAATGAAATTCTTTCCAATTTTGTTTAATCAATCTGCTGTTATATGGAAATTGAGAGTTTCTTTTAACAAGTTTGAAACATTATTAAACATTTTCTAGATTATGAAAAATTTTGACTTAAGTCTAAGTGTGTTTCAAGATCCATGGGCCTGATTATTATAAGGAATTCTCCGGTTGGCGTGGCCAATTGATGAGAGGAATTGTATACTTCTCCATGGCATGTGATCCCGCCTCTGAAAAAATAAGAGGTCTCTGCTCCAAATTCCAAGTTCAATGAACTTTGTAAACTTTTGAGCTCGATTACTGTTTGTTACCATAATATTTCATTCTTAAAGTTCAGGGATAAGAAGTTTTGGAGACCATGAAAATGAAGGTGCAAAGACATGGTTGTTGAATATTTAATTTTTCTTTTTATTATCAATAGAGTTCCGTTGCTTTGCTTGATCTTCTTGTCAACGATGAATCTTCCCTGGTTAGACAGCAAGCGATGGAATACTTTGAGAAACACCCTTTATCGAAAAGAAGCCTTCCGCAACATCGAGATATCATTTTAAGGTATGTATAGGACTTTTTGATAAACACATTTAAGTGATTTTTGCGTACATGTCTATGATATGTAGATAGATACATGCATTTATTGAATTGAGTATTACAGGCCACCGGGCCAAAGTACAGTCATATTTTTTGAAATGTTAAATTTACAATTTCAGATCAGGCATATACATTGTGGAAACATATAAATTATGCTTATCATTTATCACGTATTAAATCCTCAGTCAACTTTCCCCTCTCTTTGAAAGCTAAAAAGGAACATTTTGCAATATATCATTTAACACTTCATCATTTTCATATATAAACATGTCTATGAAATCTTGAGATCTTCATTTTTATTGGAATCGTTTAATATACAGTTTTTCTATGAATATGAATGGTCTAAAAAGCGCATGCGCAGCCTCTAAAGAAAGGAGAAACAAAAGTTCTTATATATAATTGAATACCATAAAGAAGGAAAATGCATAAATATTTCTATTTAGATATATTAATGTCATAATCTTTTAATGAATATTTGAATCCGGTACATGTATGTTAACTTTGTTGCAGCCGAAACTACTCATACCAAACTTTGATGCGTGTGAAAAGAGGTATTCTTGATGTTAAGTTCAAAGATGGCTTCTTCTTTGCAATGAGACTTCCGGGGATACAATGGAGTAAACAGATGGGAAATAGTGCCCTAGGAGCAGGAATTGGGCTTATTTTGACAAATGAACTTGAAATAGAAATAAGTATGTAATATGTTACTTTATCTAAATCTCTAAGCATAAGGTTAAAGTACAAAATGTAAAAAAAAAACCATACTGGTAAACTACGATTTCATTGCAGTAAAAAATTAATTATTTTTGGAATAACCGAACAGAAGTATGAAAATAAAATTATGCAATATTCATGTTTTTTGACTCCTGTGTTTATCTGAGAGTAAAGACATTACATCTAGAGAAAAATTCATCATTTATTTTCCTTCGTTTTGATTCAGAACCACTCAGCGGCCACGCCATGTTGAATGTTTATGATGATGCATACGCTAAAGTTATGGTTGGTTGGCTTGGAATAGAACAATATCTCTTCCGAGCTCACGCCTGCTACAGAGGACATGCAGGATATGATATCAACATACTAAAGGTATTCTTATTTATTACTAATGAACCTATGTAGTAAAAGGAGTGTTGATATCAACGGGACTTTCTTGAAATTTTTAAAATTTTAAATCAATTGAGTGCAAAAATACGCATAAATATGGAGTATTTTCTTCTTATTTTAATTACAGGACTTTGGAGTGAATGGCATACAGGATTTGGCAACGATATTCGACAGAATCGTGAAAACAGTGGTTGACCCTGTAAAGGACGCCATCAAGGCTTTCAAAGACATCATTCAGTTATTTGACAAGGGTGTTGACTATATTGTCAACAAGATTATTGAGCTGGTCAAAAACTTTCCCCTTATTTTAGAAAACATCATTCAAAATGTCATCAAAGCTGTCATGAAGGTCATTGAGTACGGAGGTGTTCCATGGATTGACCAAATTAAGAAGATAATTATCAAAGCCAGATATTTTGTGGAAGATGTGAAGGAGGACCTTACAGAGTTTTATAGTGTAAGGACTTGATTTTTTGTGCGCTTTGAGAAAAAATAGTAAAATCTCATATCTCAAAAAAGGGTATTTTATAACGAAAAATCATTATTTTGATGATACACACATTACGTGGATTTTTCACATGAATATATTTTCATCTAAACACGGACACAGCAAAATACAGCATCACCTCGCAAGAAGCAAATCTACGAGGGTTGTCCCATAAAATCGTGGACAAAGCGTTTTTCTCGAAAAGTAATACTAAGATGATAAATTTCAGTAAATGTTTATTTATCATATTTAAGTGCATGCTAATTTTTTTGATAAAATATAGGCAAAATGCGTGTATTCTTGATGTTAATAAAGATTTTATTATGATTGAATGTGCACGGGGTATTGTCCTACGGCGCACTGACAAAAAGCGAAGGTTTTATTAAAGAATACACAAGTTTGAATTCAAAATAAAAGTTTTAAATACTTAAGATTTGGATTAAAATTATCCTAATTGAATTCCACAATCAATTTTGTAGTCTCTGTAAAAATTTTAAGGCATTTGCTTCATTTTTGGCAGTTTTTGAGCATTCGAAATGGGAAAGTGGTAAACACAACACACGAAAAATGGCGACGTTTTATGACGTTACGGCGCACCGGAGAGCAGTTCCGTTTTAATTCGATGTTGTAATGACACATTTAGAGACTTGGAATGACCATAGAAGAAAAAAAAGATTATAAAAATATCACCATAACTTAACTATACAAATGGAATAGGAGTTTTCTAAGCAAAGTCTTTTTTGATCGAGTCCGTGGGGGGTACAAAACATACGGACAAACTCTTAATGTAATAGCAAAAGACGCTGTCACAGTAGACCGCCGATATGAGATTTTCTATTAGTTGAATGATGGTGAGAATATTGTCCGTAACTTACTGATAAATCTTCAGAAGATCGCATGAGGGTGCCAACTGGTTCTTCGACTGTTTATGGAGACTAAAGAATGTGTATCAATGAAATTCCTAAATTTAAGTCGGACTCATCCAATTTCATTTTTAGCAAAGATAAAACGTGACGCTGTTTTAGACATTTTGACGTTGTAATCCATGCGCCGTAAGGTGATACAATACATGGCATAAAATCTTATAATTTGTTTATTTATCCATACATTTATCTGTAATTTGTTGTGTATATTACTAAAATATGTACTAAATAATAGTGAAAATCTAAGAAAGCTGTGATGTTTATTTTTTACACTAGACAACTTGTCCACGATTTTACGGGACAACCCTCGTATAAGTCTAGATAGCATTCGATTTCAATCCCGCTGAAAATTACTTCACTTCCGTTTCGCAAAGAACAAAATAACACATACTTTACTCACTTGCACAAACGCGCACACACAAGCACATCACATTTCCCCTTCTAACTCTGTTGTGGAGGATAATAACTATATTTTCATGAAGATTCTGTTTTAAGTAATTTCTAATTATTTCAAATATTTATCATTGAGATAAGTCTGTATTATTGAAATAAATTGAAATTTTCTCTCATCATTGTAGACGATTGCCGATGCTATCACAGTGACACTTCCCTATGTTGCCAAAAAGTTGTTTGACTCTGTTGCATCAATAGTGTCAGCTCTGAAGAACTTCTTGTCAAATCCCGTACAGTCTGTCACGGTGTTTGGAAAATCTGTACTAGAGTTAGTTTGGATATTACATGTAGTTATTTAATTTATATTGTTCACATTTGTTTCTAATAATTGGATGCTAGGGATTTAATTACATGTAATTAATAAATAGATTGTCAGAGTAAGTTCACTTTTCTTTGCAGCATTAAGCTTGCTATTGGAATGTTTCTAGACGTAAAAAACAAAGTTGTAGAGAGTTTGTCATTTCTGAAAGGTAACGTTTGCTTATTAGCAATGAGTAAAGAAAGAAAACTTGGTAAAAGAAGAAATCACATTTTTGTGTTCCAATATAAATCACTTTAATAAAAAAAAAATGGAACGCATGTAACTTCTCTGAACAAACGGAAATTCATGAAAGAATATGAGTATACAAGTAGCTTTTTCTCACCTCTGTCCCTTTTTTTCGAAAACGCATAATTATGATGTCGTCCTTATTACCGACCTTTTTCTTAATTTAGGCGGTACACCATTTTGGGTGGACTACTGGGAAGATTTTAAGGAGATTTTAGGAGATGTCAAAGACCTTTTTGGACTTCTTTTTGACAAGAAGGAGAGTCCTTCCACCGAAGAGTTCGAGGATGAACTTTCCACGGCACTAACGGACGGGGTGTCAATGACGGTAATGTGAAATGTTAATTAATTGTATGTTTTTCTTTGGATAATGCACTCATGTTTAAGGCAGGTGAACAATCAGTTTAAAAAGTGAATCATTCAGTGGTGATCTCTTTATCGAAGTTACATAAACACAATGTTTCATGCCATATTTTATAAAACAAAATTCACGAAAATAAGACAATACTAATAAACATCAAATAAAATACAGGATTTTCATTTGGATAAAAATAACTATCCTCGTTTGATTTCTGTTACCGTTATTACTGAGTTATTTGTAATTATTTCAAATCGCTTTATCTAAATGTTGATTATATACATTTTTTCCGTAATCTGAAGTCAATTAAAAAAAACATAAAAATATGCCATGAACTGTTTTGCAGAGAGAGCAAACCAATATATTTATTGAGGCTATCAAGAAGTCCTTTGGGGACATAACAACTCAGTTTCAGGACACTTTGGGCGAATTAGTTTCTCCCTTTTTCAATGCTTTCAACTCTGTATTGAATGCCGTCAAAGCAATCAAGTCTGGATATACTACAGTCAGAGATATGTAAGACGTATACAATTAACATTTTGTCTGAAAAAAATCACTTTACTTCTTTCCCCTTTGTTTCTGAAATAACAAATGCATCATTTATTATAGGTTCATAAAGACAAAAAATATTATACAAAAGATATTCGGTTCCAAATTCCACATAAAATTTCCCAAGCGGCGGAGAAATGAGGATTCTACTTGTGGAGTAGGGGTTTGGCCTACGAATACCAACGGAAGATATCAGACACTTGGTGTTGATGTTCGAATTGGTTACTTAGCTGACGTATGCTTTCTTATGCATCTGAAAGTTTTTTAATCATTATAATTTAGAAAATATTGAAACAGCCAGATACACAATGATATAATTGTGCATAACTGAGATGCAACTTTGATCACTTAATAGTAAATGAAACCAACGGAAGATATCAATTTTAACTTCATCACAATAAAATTATGATATATTTCGATATGGTTAAAACAAAGAAAACAGGAGAAAAGGGAAAAAAAATTACTGTATGTGTACTAGAAATAGCGGACTTCATATTTTAGCGGCTTTCGCGCAGACGAGGATGCGCTAAATCATGAATACCGCTAAGAATTCATTTCTGAATAGAATATACGGCACGAAAATGTTTGACGCTAATTCATGAGCACGTCAACAACTCCATATCCATTGATTTCGCTAAATTTTGAATACGCCAAATTATGTACACGTACGGTATATATAAAAAAGCTTTAATCACACGAAACCACCATTTGAAAATTTACCTTGTAAATCGTCTTCAGCTTGGGTTCTCTTAAAGTTTAATTTTCAATAACATTTGCAGATTCGAAGTCCTGTTAATGGCGAAGTTTTTAAAGAAAACAATAGAGTGGTAATCTTGCCTACAGATGAAGATTTTATCGAATTTGAAATCGTAATAGAAGGTATAATTCCGAAGTCGTCCATCTCATCCGAGGGGGAGTTTCTGTCAGCGGGAAAAGATGTCATTGGAAAAGCCGACAAATCACCTTGCGATTATAATTCTATCCACGTGTCTGTGCGGAAAAGATCAACGGAAAAGATGTCCGATTCTGATTATAAATACATCGATCCATCTCCATTTCTGGATCACCTGCTTCCCACCCCAGAATGGATCTGGGAATGCAAGGACTACACTTATATTAATTTTCTCAGCGTTGTTTCGGCTGATGCTGTTGGGGAAACCCTAGACAAGACAGACGAAGAAATTTCAAGAGCGACGTTTTCAGGAGCTGAAGATATTGGGAACGAATTTCCTGATGAAGAACCTAACTATCGTCCTCCAGAGTTCGAAGTGGCTTCTCCTGATGACCCTGTGGCTGTTGGTGCGTGGAACAAGTTCAAGGACGGATTCAAGGGTCTAGTTAAAAACTTTAAGGACATAGCCAAACAGCTGTTTGATTTTTCAAGTAACAGGTGATGTATTTTCATTATATTTAAGTAACAGGCCATGTATAATTTATTACATTTTAGTTCTTTTCTGTTAATTTGGTGATAAGAAAAGTCCAGGCGTTTCAATGCAACATTTCTTTTCATAATTAGGGGACAGAGATATAATACCTGGTTTTATTTCTAAAAATATATAATCTTCAGTAACATTGTGTATTCCTATTATATTTCAGGACTGGACCTAACCTCCTCGATCTGGTTAATGTTAATGCTTATACCCTTGGCAGAATCAAAGAATTACTTGGAGATAAAGTTGAAACGGAAATGAAAATTGTTTATGATAAACTTATGCAACTTCGATCGTCCATTTCTGCTCAAAACTTGGATGGATTATCGATGTCAAAGCTTCGGAGTTTATTATCGGCCTCGTTCAGCAGCGCGTCTGGATCCAAGTCAAACATGGTTTCAAGGGTTCTCTCAAGAACTGAAAATGGTTTGTGTACAAAAATTAATAATTCATAAATTTAATTTCTTTGAGAATAAAAGGATATTGTCAGAAATTAATTGATATTATTTATAAATCCAAGGTATATATATTGTAAATAATTATTAAATTTCGGCATACATTACATAGATATTTGTTTTTTTAATGTAAAGTTTTATTTATATATCTATATGTGCAAAGATTAGAGATATTTGAGAGATTGCTTTTTTTAAAAGATAGGTTTAAATATTTGATAAATATATCTTTTCTATAGATTGCCCGATGTTTCTCAACAGACTTCAAAAAGGCCCTGGAAATGTCTGTTTTGTTCATCGAAGTTGCAATGAAATTTCCTGTGCTGTTTTACTTTCCCATGCTAATCACAGACTAATGGTTACCACTGACATCAAAATGAACGGATGTTTAAAACAAATCAATGTAACAACACACTCAACTTCTTTTGTAATAAATTTTCAAGATGGTAGGTAATACTTTTTATATATCTGAATATCTGCATTAAGAAACTATAGAAAGAAAGAAATTTATGTTTTTATATGGTCGAAACTCGATACAGTAAAACTTGTCTAATTCCGGAATGTGTCTAATATGGCCGACTTCTCCAGAACCCGTTGTGATTGATTGATTGTATATTGTTAACGCCCCTCTTGAGGACTTTTCACCTATATGGAGACGCCACCACTTGCCGATAGAGAGCTACAAACTTTGTCCTATACTCAGCACTCACGGCCATTGAGCATGAGGGATCTTTTTCATGCCAGCACCTACTGCGACACGGGACCTCGGTTTATACGGTGTCATCCGAAGGAACGGTCTCCGCGTCCTACAGTGGTATTCGAAATCGCGACATGAGTATCAACTCCTTACTTCGCGACTCTAGAACAGACGCTTTAACCACTGCGCCACGCGGGCAGAACCACTAGTGTCTGAATAAGACAAGTTTTATTGTATAAACAATGAAGTCTCAAATGAAAGTAGAAAACCGATTGAGCGAGGCTGATAGATGCATGGTTCTGAAGTATCCTCTATTTCCTCGAATCATAATGTGCTGTTGGCCCTAGCCCTTATTCGAAGCAAACCTTGTTGCGTTTGACATTCTGATGATTGAATTATAGTTGAGATAAAATAAAGAGATTTATTTTTATTTCAGGTGTTGAAATGGAGGAGAGGGTTCCTTTAGTGGAAGTGTCTACCTTAATGTCTGCAAACTTAGTTGTTTCTGTAAAATTTGACTGGACAACTGCAATTATCTCCCTTTCTGCAGAACTCTGTGTGTCTGATTTTATTTCTTGCTTGCATACTGTACCAGTGCTATTGAACTACGAAGTTGATACGACATGTTACTCAGGTCAGCAATCACAATATTGTTTTGTCAAAAACGAAATAGTTCTTTCTTGGTTCTGTTCATCTTAGAATTTAATAAAAATAGGAACAAAATGTTTAAGCATTCTATTCATCATTCACCAAATAAACATTTTATTTTTTGAAAAACTAAACTTATAGTAAATATCATTAAACTTTTAGCACGAAAGTTTGGACCGTAAGAATACGTTTGGAAATTTGAATATATATATTGATTTTATTTGAAACCATAGGAGATGGAAACACCCTCGTATTGCCGACTATGGATAGCATAACTGTTCAAGATTTCATAGCAGAACTTTCCGAAAATCACCTTCTTGATAAAGAGATTCTTAAAATCCTTGACACCATAAGAGAAGCTATGATGGACGAGGTAAGTTTTCTTTTTGTTTTAAAATTAAAAATTAAGCTATTCAAAACCATATGAATGAAATCAATCCGCCAAAGCTTGGCCTTTATAGACACAAAGCTAATGCTACTTTAAAATTAAAGAGATGATCAGCATCTGTTCACGAATACTGCAAACGTAGTGTCTACATTGTTTTATCAAAAAGGAATCTGAAACTGAATTTCCTGTGTCAGGAAAATAATTGATTATTTAGAATGAAATTCATAATGACTGATTTATTTTTTCTTCTGTTTTTAAAGTTGATAAACGATCCAAGGACTCTTTTGAAAATAATGGGCAAAGAGTTCCAGAATAAGGTAGACTTCTGCGCAGATGTAGAAATACCATTTCCGACAAAGGACTTCGAGTTTCTGGATTTGGACATCGGTCCGATCATGGTTGGCCCTGTTCCATTATATTTTGGTTAGTTCTATTGATATCTTAGTCTCAAATATCAAAAGTAACTTTTTTTCAGAAAAAATCTTATAATCATTTTTTTTTCATTTAAAAATATGTATATAATGATTGGAGTCAAGTAGGAAATGATAAAAAAAAGGTAATATGTTAAAATATTTTAATAGAACTATATATTTTCATGGTGTCAGATACTGTATACGTTTTTAAAAATGGCACGGTGGGTATATTAATAGCTTATTGAGATGTTGAATTCAATATGACTAGATTTAGATTATAATAATTTATATAAATAAGTGAAATTGAAATTAATTTTACTATGAAATATATGGAGATAACGTACAGTATTCAAGCTCATTAGTCCATTAAACAATACAAAATAGGAGCAGAGCAAACACGGACCTCCGAAACATCAGAGATGGGATCAGGTGCCATGGAGGATTGAGCGTCCAAATTTTAAATGAAATTTTAACAAGTAGTATGATATTTTTTTTAAGTTTGTGACCACAAAAACATAAGTAGTGTCATTTATATTATGCTCCATTTTAAAATAGAGGTATACTGATTCGCACCTGACGGTTGGTTAGATTTATTCTATATTAAAGTTAACACTGCTTCATAGGGGGAGAAATGTTTTAAAAAACATTTCTTGTTTAACATATATGTATGTTACAGGCAGATGCTATCGTCACAATAAAATAATTCATACATGTATTAATTATATGTAAATGTCTTTATAGAATTAGGAGCTGGAGCGTCCATTGGCCTGAGAATTCAAGTCGGTCTTTGTATTCTAAGTTTCAAAGCAAAGGTAAGTAGATTATACGTCGGTCTTTCTATTTTACAAATGTAAGTTTCAAGATAAATGTAAATAAAATACAAGTCGGTCTTTATATTCTAAGTTTCAAGACAAAGTTTCAAGACGAATGTAGATAGAATATAAGTCGGTCTTTGTATTCTTTGTATAGTTTCAAGACAAATGTACGTAAGATGAATACAAGTCTACAAATTGTATCATTAACAATAAAATTAGTAGTGATATTAAAAACTGCGAGCTAGATTGTTTCTCGTATTATTTATTATGCATTTAACTTTTTATTAAAAGAAGTTGAAACATTTTCATTAAAAAATGTAAAAAAACATTTTTTAAATATCAAATGCATGGTATATTTGGTATATACTTCATATAAATATATATATATTTTTTTCCAGGGAACACTTACCCCCTGGGCAGGGGCAAAAGTATGGGGAGGAGTGGCGATTAAGTTTTTTATTTTTAGAGCTGGATTAAGACTCATAGGATATCTACTAGAGACGCGATTTCCAATAACGGCAGAAATAACGTATAATAAATTTCCTCTTGACGTAAAGTAGGTATTTTGAGTCTGATTTTAGGAATACATTTTATTTCTTCATAAAACAAGAAAACAGGTGTAACCATCAATTGTCGCCCGGGAAATAAATAAAGTAATAAATAAACAATGGAAATAAGTCTTGATCATCAAACCGCTTCGATGTGTGTGAAAAAAGACATGCGTCTAAATGAGGGAGACGATAGTCAAGAGTATTTTGAAAACATAGTCGGATGAAAATCGAACAATAACGATTCCCTTTTAAACTTAATCAATTCCTTAAGTAAATGTTGGCTCCATAAAATATAAATTGAAACCAGATACATGCATCACCTATTTTCAAAAATGCATTTTACTTTAAGAATAAAAAGAAGGAACTGTGTAAAGTACGTTTTCATGCAATAAGTAAAATTCGATGTTCTAAAAAAAAGGGACATGTCGTTTTCTCGATAGTAAATGATAAGCATTTTTATATATTAAATATATATTTTCAAATTTTCAAGTCTCTCT
>NW_026931942.1:0-50371 GCF_032062105.1 Saccostrea cuccullata
AAAAATTTTATAATTCGTGTTTGATACATATCTCTATTATGCAAAAACTTACTTCTGAAAAACCCAGCAGGGGGTATTTTGTTCCGATTGGACAGTTCTAGTTTTACATGTAACATTTGATTGGATAAAAGATTTTATCCATTTTATGTAACATAACTTGCCTACCTCGCAATGAGTTACGTCAAAAAAAGTATTACTCCGCTTGACGTTACTTTTGAAATATAATCAATGTGAAGCTTTATTCTGGATAGAAAATTACCTCACTGTCTCCACTGTAATTAACCGCTTCGTCGTTTATAAAACGTGAAGTGTTAAGAAGTACGGGAGCGCAACAGGGTTGTAACATTTGTGGGAAAGTTATGATTAAACTAAAAAGTATGAATTGATTTAATAGAATGTTGAAAACAATAACAAGAGGCCCATGGGCCACAGTGCTTACATGAACACATAGGCTAAGAAAAAGCACATATCAGATCAGAACTGAAAGTTTACTGAGGTTGGGGGTGGGGGCTTGAATTCCCCCCCCCCCCCCCCCTTTACAGGGGTTCATGATTTGAACAAACTAGAATCTACACTACTTGAGGATGATTCCATTTATATAAATATCACTATTAAATCATGGATTTGAAATACCTGAAAAGAAGATTTTAACAAAAGAGGTATCCCTATATATATCCCTATGTAAAACTTGGGTAGGCCATTTTGGCTCCACCCCAAGCCCTGGGGGTCATGATTTGAACAAACTTGAATCTACACTACCTGAGGATAATTCCACATGAGTTTCATCTTTTGTGGACCAGTGGTTCTTGAGCAAAAGATTTTTAAAGATTTTCCTATATATTCTTTTGTCACTGAACGAGACAGAGTCTAATTATTTCTGCCCTAGGGATTTCGATAATTTTTTGATAATTCAATTTTATTGTTTTATTTTTAATTTTAGGATTAAAATATTGAATGTTACCACCCCGTTTTCTTAGTGGGTGATCTTAAATGTCAAACTTTACTATTGTGACCCTATGGGAATTTGTTGGAAAATTGCCAAATTACAACATTTTTTCAATATTTTTTGTACTTCTGCCCTAGGGATTTCTTTTTTATTCAAATAAATGAAGTAAATGTAATAAAAGTACTCAGAAGTACAGAGAGCTGGGCTCATTTACAGAGTAGAATGGATTTCTTACATGAATCAGGTTTATATTCTGATGAGAAAAAATTATTTCAAAACTATTAATGATAAGACACCGTCAGTGAGTTTTTCAATCCTAATACCACAGACCGACTTTGTCAGAATCAAAATTAATCTGGTACCGCAGCTGAATGTAAACAAACAGGCCAGTCTCAGGTTCCCTCTCCTGCTTCATCTTGTACATATGACTTTGTGTAGAAAACTACGGTAACACTGGCTATCAAAAATCCTTACGCTTAAATGAACTATGTTCTTTGACTCATGAAGTTTTCAAAGTCATTACTACTAATGTTTATTTTATAAAGATAAAATGTCATCTTATTTTTGTTGCTTTATTTGGAGTTTGTATTATCTCAAAAGCGGTTGAGAGTAAGAACTATATTTTTGCACGTAACTTTAAATTGGCGACTATGGGGTCAACATCCTGCCTTGAACAGGATCACATAAGCCGGTAATTGCTCTTTGAGCAATAAGCCCGGCTAAAAAGTAACCAAATTGTGAAATTTCAAAAAAGTTCACCATCTCGATTGGTCTTCTGGTTGAAGCCAAATACCTCTTGAATTGCCATATTATAGTAAAATTACATTTCTATGTGACGTTGATAGAGCCATTTCAACGTTCTTTTTCCGATAGTTGTTGTAATATCACATTTTCAAATCAATAGGAGTTACAAATAATGTAAATTAAACCCCACGCAACTAGTTGCGGGAGGTAAAATGTTTTTGACCCGTCCGTCATAAGTCAGATATCTTTTCTTTGTCAAGAACTCCTCTAAAGGCTGGACAGAATTTTGTTAAACTTTGCAGGTATCCCAAAAACAGGACACAATGTGTAGATGTGCATATTACAAGGAAAAAATTTCGATTCCATTATTTTTTCCAGGAATTTTCACACTTTTAACTAAGGCATTTGGCCATACCTTGAATATATAGATAACAGTTAGTCATTTACGCAATCCTAATAAACCGCTGCATTTTTTAACAGAATTGTCGTCAAACTTTGCAGGTATTTAGGACACAATTGTGTAGTGTGTGCCAAACACATATTCTACAGTTTAAGGAAATTCCGATTCCATTATTTTTCCGTGGAATTTAGGCAGACTTTTTAATTTTTTTTTGGCCAACCTTGAATATAGAGATGAACAGTTTGTCATTAAGTCCTCATAAACCGCTGGACAGAATTTCGTTAAACTTTGCAAGTATTTAGAACACAATGTGATAATTGCATAGGACCAGGAAATTCCGACATTATTTTTTCCGGGAATTTCTGCACTTTTTAACTTAAGCATTTGGCCATACCTTGAATATAGAGAGTTGAACAGTTTGTCAGCGCATACTCCCAAAAACCCCATTACAAATTACGTCAAACTTTGCATGTATTTATTGGACACAATGTGTAAATGTGCATATTCAGGAAATTTCATTTTCCGTTATTTTACCGGAAGTTGTTCACTTTTTGTTTATTTTTGGCTGAAATATTGAATATAGAATAGGTTTTGGGTGTGTTATTGTCAACGCAACTCCTCATAAACCCCTGCAAAATTGTCAAAATTTGCATATTATTTAGGACACAATGTGTAGATGTGCATATTACCAGGAAATTCCAATTCCATTATTTTTCCGGGAACTTATCCACACTTTCCAACTATAGCTTTTTTTATCATATTTACGAATATAGAGATAACTTCTTAGTTTGTCAGCACCACTCCTCTTAAACTGAATTGTACAAAGATATTTATTTTATCCCAAAGACATTTGCCTATCATTAACTAACAATTTCTATCCCCCAACCACTTCAAATTAATGCATAAAAAAATTAATGGATTTGTAAAATGCCAAGAGTGCCTTTCATTATGTGCTTCACTGTCAAGTTTTGGGGGAGCATGGGGTATGTGAGCTAGCTCACTTTTTCTTTCATTTTGTATTAAAATTAAAATAATTAATGACTGCATGAAATTAAAAAGCTGCGCAAAGTGATGCACACTAGAATTAGACTCGGCCTTGTTAAGCCTTCGGCTCAGGTGAGCTAAAAAAGGCCTATATTGAGGCTCACCGATAGAATGATTTGTATAAATGTTGATACTGTAAATTCAGGAAAATATGATTTAACGGCATTGGAAAATTGAAAAAAAAGGTGGGGCTAAATCAAAGAGAAAAATTTCAAATTGAAAAAACTTGACAATAAAATGAGGAGAATTTGACCATTGTCTAAACCTGAAATTCTGTTTCGTGTGGGTAGAACTTGAATATTTATTATTATTTTTTTTCAAACTTTTTTTCAGTTACCAAGAGAACTTATCCTTCTTTTCATTAAAACTGTATCATGCCTGTTGAAAGGGAAAAACATGTAACCTTGTATTACTTTTCATAATTATATACAAAATTAAAGAGAAAAAAAATGTGAAAGTAACAAGTTGATATATCAGCTCATGTTATGCAATGGTAAGGGATTTCCCATGATAAACTAATCAAACATACCCAAATTTATTTAAACAACTCAATTATAAATTACATTGAAATGTAATTTACTCGAAAATTACAGTGTTTATGAACTTTCTTGCCTTGTGGCAAAATTACCATACAGTTAAATAATGCTTTACAAACATCAAACCTATTTTTATCCTATCACTGATTTTGAATTATTACAACTTTACAGATCGTTAACTTGAACTGGTTTAAATGAGATAATTATTGTTCTGACAATTTCATTCAAAAACAATCACCATTTTATTCCGCAATTAATTTTTAGCCAGCGTAACATTATAACTTGTAAAATGAATCTGTTTTCACTTTCAATGCTAGAACCCTTTATACTAATAAAATCTGTCAAAGCTTTTCACTATTGTCAAATTTTTAAGACAAGAAAATTAGTCCTTGCACGTTGCAAGGGGCATGCTTTCAAAAATTGTGATACATGGTATGTCATGCAAACAAAGTTTTATTTTTAAATCAATAATAAATATTTTCTATTATAAGTTAATTAATAACTTGAAATCAGATTTTGAAAGAAAATTTACAAAATTAAATATTGTACAAACCAGGTTATTTTTACAAGACTGATGTGTTAGTGGTATATATATATAAACTAATTCGCGTGCTGATCAAGTACGCTAATTCCCCCCTCCCCCCTTCTGATTACGAGTGATAAAGTGTCTAAGACATAACCGACACTACATATGTTTGTAAACAAAGCAAGAAACATCTAGTAAAGATGGTTGAAGTAAATCAAATATTAAAGCCATATATGGCGTATGTACAATGAAAATTATAAGACTAAAATTATAAGAATTTATTATTGTATCATTACTTTATATAAAGATAAAACTTTTCCGTAAATTACAAAATCTAAGTCAATTGCGTTATAAAGATATCACAATTTAATTTGGATTTTCAGAATTTTCTCCGACTTGGAAGTAAATACAAAAGATTTAAATAAAACATTACATAGAAAATAAAATCCTATTATTAAGATGGAACGATGTGTTCTCCGCATTCAAAATTGTATGAAAAGCTTTAATTTATTAGTTCACCTGAGCTGAAAGCTCAAGTGAGCTTTTCTGATCACCCGGTGTCCGTCGTCCGTCCGTCCGTCCATCTGTCTAGCTGTCCGTTCGTCCGTCTGTAAACTTATCACATTTTCAACTTCTTCTCAAGAACCACTGGGCCAATTTAAACCAAACTTGGTACAAAGCATCCTTGGGTGAAGGTGAATTTAAATTATTACAATGAAGGACCAAGACCAGTTCCAAGGGGAGATAATCAAGAAAATACGAAAATAGGTTGGGGTCATTAAAAAATCTTCTTCTCAAGAACCACTGGGCCCAGATATTAAAAAACCTGAAACAAGTTTTATAGAAATATATGAACAAATCTTTAAAAATCTTCTTCTCAAGAACATCCTAAGTGGGCATCCTTATAGTGTAGATATCAAATTGTTAATATCTTGACCCCCGGGGGTAGGGCAGGGCCACAATAGGAAATCCAAGTTTTACATATAAATATAAAGAACAAATCTTTAAAAATCTTCTCCTCAAGAACCACTGGGCCAGGAAAGCTGAAACTTATCTGGGAACATCTTTGGGTAGTGTAGATATAAAATTGTTAAAATCATGACCCCCAGGGGTTGGGCGGGGTCACAATAGGGAATCCCAAGTTTTACATAGAAATATATAGAACATATCTTTAAAAATCTTCTTCTCAAGAACCACTGGGCCAGGAAAATTGAAACTGACCCCCAGGGGTTGGGCGGGGTCACAATAGGGAATCCCAAGTACATAGGAACATATCTTTAAAAATCATCCTTGGATAGTGTAGATATCAAATTGTTAAAATCATGACCCTGGGGGTAGGGCGGGGCCACAATAGGGATTCCAAGTTTAACCTAGAAATATATATAATAAATCGTTAAAAATTTTCTTCTCAAGAACCACTGGGCCAGGAAAGCTGAAATTTATGTGGGAGCATCCTTGGGTATTGTAGATCTATATTAAATTGTTAAAATCATTACCCCTGAGGGTAGGGCGGGGCCACAATGGCCGACCAAAGTTTTACATAGAAATATATAGGAAAATTCTTTAAAAATCTTCTTTTCAAGAACCACTTGGCCAGGAAAGCGGAAACTTAAGTGGAAGCATCCTTGGGTAGTGTAGATATTAAATTGTTAAAATCATGACCCCCAGGGGGTAGGGGTAGGAAATCCAAATTTTACATAGAAATATATATATATATAGATCAAATCTTTTTAAAAGATCTGCATCACCCAAGTTACTCAGGTGAGCAATGTGGCCCATGGGTCGCTTGTTTGTATTAAATATGTTTCCTGACTTAATTTTGTATTTTTCAAAAATATTTTTTGTTGATCAGTTACGCCACATATGGCTTTAATCTCAAAGGGAAGAAATGAGCTGTATCATTTGATAAAATATTTTTTTATGTAAATCATAATATTACTTCATGTGAAAACAATAAAAGAACCACTGCCGTCCACAATTTAGATCTGTATCACAGCAAGCTTTATATACAGTAAGTCAATAAAGGTCACTTTAACATGCCTGTGATTCTTATCTTGTTAATTGTCGGCACTACTCTGGAGAGAGAGTTCCTTTACTATATCCAGCTGTGTCTTACCATCAGATGCTGATAGACAGTAAAAAATAATAACCTCCCCCCCAGAAAACCCCAAAAAGATTAAATCAGGTGTTGTTCATAAATAAAATGTGAAATGTTGTCATAAATGTGAATCAAGAGACTGAAAAATCAAATATACATGTTTATTCAAAAGTAGAAAGATAATGTAAACGATTAATATACCATGCCATTGTGATAAATTTTTAGTCTTCTGTCAAAAAACCAAAAGGAATTGAAATATTAAGTGTGCATAAATTTATCAATGAAAGTCAGGTAAATGAATTACAAGAGCTAAATTGAAAGAAATGTAATATTACATGTACATATCAATTTGAAGTCAGATATATTTCAAGAGTAACTAAACCAAACAAAAAAACAAAATTAAAATGTTCATTTCAATTAAAAGTCAAAAAGACTTGAATTTTAAGAGCAGCTAAATCTGGAGAATTGGAGTATTTATTTTGCAAATCAAAGATCATTCAATTCAAGGAGTTAAATTTCAAGAGTGGCTAAATGACAGAAAAATATCAAATATACAACAAATTTTAAAGTCGTACAGCAATTTAAATAAGGCCATAATAAAAATAGTAGTTTAAACTTCTTTGAATTGTGTAACCCCTACCTCGATATTTTTTATTTCTGTTTTAATTTCTTCGTCTTTATGTCTGTTAAATCAGAGGCATAAATTCATTTACCATTATTACTTTACAGCTAAAATCCCGCAAAAGTCAACATGATTCTAACACCTGAAAGATTGTAATTGCTGTAATACATGTGTTGAATTTTAATTAAGGGTCATGATTGGTTGAAAAAGATTGGTGATGATGTGAAGTAACTTTAGTAAGAGATAATTGAACCTTTACTATGACTTTTATTCGGTATATCAATTTAAAATCATATATATTTGACCAGGTAATAAAAAATCTGCAAAATTGAAAAAATATAAGATGTTAAATTAAAAGTCAAAAAGACTTGAATTTTTAAACAAATTTGGATGAGAATTAGCATTTTATTTATTTGCCTAATCAAAGCAACCAAATCAAGGATTTTGAAATTTTTAGCCCGTCTTAATAAGAAAATATCAAATATACATACAAATTTTGAAAGTCGTGGAGCTGAATTTGAATAAGGCCATAAAAAAAATATTAGACCTAGGATTATCAAACATAATAACCCCCACTCGATTTGACCTTTAATTCACCTGAGCCAAAGGTGAAAAATCTTGTCCGGCTCCGTCCGTAGAAAACTACTGACCTAGCTGTCCTTGGCTGTATACTTTCACATTTTCGACTTATTTCCCCTGTGGCCAATTTTGACCAAATTTGGTACAAAGCATTTTTAATGAATAATTTAAATTGTTAAAATGTTTATTTAAAAAGATAATTAAAAACTTGGTTTTTCATTAAATCTTCTTTAAGAACCACTGGGCCAGTAAATGCTGAAACTTATGAGAGAAAGCATCCCGTGGGGTAGTGAAGAATTTTGATAGCAGAAATTGCATTTCAAATAGAGAGAATTGATTGTCAGGGGGACTGGGCGGGGCCATAATGGGGAATCAAAGTTTAATCTCTTATAGAAATATAAATGGCCTCAAAAATTAATTAAAATCTTCTTCTCAAGAACCACTGGGCCATGAAACTTATGTGGAAGCATCCTGGTATAATTTGATTCTAAATTGTTAATAGCATGACCCCATTAAAACTAAGCCTTATTGGGGAAAAAAATGTTTTATATAGAAATATATATTAAAAATCTTTAAAATCTTCTTCTAAAAAGAACACTGGGCCAAAAGTGAAAGTATTGAGGATTATCAAATTGTTCAAAGAAACATTTTGCATGCCAAAATGGGAATTAAAGTTTTTACAGAAATATATGGTTGAAAAAATGAAAATCTTCTATCTCAAGAACCACTTGGCCAGGAAAGCTGAAACTTGTGTGAAGCATCATGGTGTTGTGTTAATTTAAAGATGGCATGACCCCCGGGGGATAAAGTCCACAATGTGGGTAATCAAAGTAATTTACATAGAAATATATAAAAAAAATCATTTCAATTTTTATATATTTTCAACAAAACCACTGGGCACTTAGAATTTTAAAGCTACTGTATTTTGATTTTTGTTTTAAATTGTTCAGAAAATAATGCAATTAACAGGGGGGCGATGGCCATATTTGAATCAAAATTTTATATAGAAATATATAAAAAAATGTATTATCTTGTTCTAATTAATCCCTACACAGAAAAAGTATATATATATACTCAGCAACACAATGAAAAAAAATCATGTACAAAAAAAGTTTGGGCCATTATAGGGGAATCAAATTTAACATAGAAATATATAGGAAAAATCTTTTGAAAATCTTCTTAACAGAACAATTTTTTGCATTTTAAATAAAGTTTTAAACAATATTTTGCCCAAAGGATTTTGGAACTGTTAAAAGTATTTCAAAATGCCGGGAAAAAAACTATCTTTCAGTACCCTATATTTTCAAAATGATTTTATTTTTAAAAACAAAGCTGCAGATGCAAATGTACACGATATCACAACCATGGGCCTCATGTGTTTATTTCTAAAGCATTACTTATTTATTCGATCTACCAGTTCTGAACAACAGGCAATTAAAAATCCCGCAAAAACATGATTCTGACACCTGAAAGATTGTAATTGCTGTAATACATGTGTTATAATTTTAATTAAGGGTCATTGGTTGAAAAAGATTGGTGATGATGTGAAGTAAGAGATTTTGAACCTAAACTATGACTTTTTTTTCGGGTATTGTAGATAAAATTACACAAATTGACCAGGTCAATAAAAAATCTGCAAAATTGTAAAAAAAATATAACTTTTCACCATAAAATAAAAGCCGCCCGCGTTTTCATTGACTGAGTATTTTTAAAAAAAATTGAAATGAGAATCTATCATTTTATTTATTATGGCCTAACCATAGTAACCAATATAAGGATAATATGCATATCAATGAAAATAGACGATTTGAAATCGATCAATCACAAGAAATGAAACATACTGATGTGCACTGAAATTGTCAAATTATTTGTCAACTTATGAAAAAAGTGAAATATTTGATGTGCATGCATATTAATGATCTTTTTCATTTGTGCTCTCTCTAAGTTATAATTCCCAACTTGTAATATTGTTGATAACTATATAGCTAGTTCATCTGCTTATTACCAAGGAGCAGAGAAGAAAATAAAAAAAAAAGATGTATTTTCACTAAATAATCATTATAGAGCCCCGCCCTAACCCCTGTCACCCTGGGGCCATGAAATTTACAATTTTAAAAAGGGCACTCCTATTCATCATAAGTATGTACTTTAGTTATTTTAATTAATACACAAAAGCAAAGAAGAAGATTTTCAAAGCATTAATGCATTTTTACTGTATAATCCATAGAGCCCAGCCCTAACACAAGAAAAAACCTGCTGACCCTGGGGCCATAAAATTCAAAATTTTTAGAAGAGGTACTCTTACTCATTATAGCTATCAGGGTTCTCATTAAGTGCCGGCAACCGTCGATTTCACCGTCTACTTATATACGTCTGGCGCAGGTTATTTCACTTTCAAAAATCAGTAAAAGAAAATCTGTGCTTCAAAAGAGAATTTTGGTTATCCCGTTTGTCTTGGTCAACATAGTGAATAAAAAACGTAAACATATAAAAATCGTTTTTATTTGACGCTTTCCTTGTAAGATTATGACCCCCTATTTTTGAAAACGTGGTGATGATACAGGAATCACGATTGAAACACGGACGATAACTCAAACTCAGTGCATCTACCAAAGATTACAGAGAGTTCTGAAAGCAATCATGGCGTGTCATAAAAAATACCTGCTGAGAATATTAGTTGAATTATCGTCTTTATTTGGTGTATAATCTAGGTTTAAAGGCATGCGCAACCTAAAATAATTTGTTGTAACTAGAGCCAAGCTCCTTGCAAAGCACAAGTAGGTCTTCTGTCGGAGCTACGGACAGAGAGAAATGACTTTGAGTCAAGGTCATTCCACATTCTAATGATAAAGCAATCTCTAAAGGGTATATATCATCTTATTATGTTTTACTATTTAAAGAATAATAGTAAAGGAATGTGTGCGACCTTGACCTTGTCAAAATGACCTTGGGTCACACCATGACACAAGCTGGTGATGAGTATATCCCATTTGTGTGCTACTGTATTGACAAATTCACACGTTTTTTTTCAAACAATGCATCCAGTCAAATTATCTTATCCTAAATGACCTTGATTCAAGGCCGTAACACACTCTCCATGATTTAAGCCACACATTTTTTTAAGATAGGCCTTGTCACAGCTTATATACATGTGTAAAAATCCACATTTCCTGTTCGTTAACTACTTCATAATCGCAATTCGGGCATACACCTACAAATTCTTCATTCTGCCATATTACTTTAAAACGATCCTAAGTGTTACATACCTTCTTTTCCTAATATTTACGTCGTTGTTGTTGTTTTCTTTGTTTATGGCGTTAGCGCAGGAAAATCGACATCTATACGCATAGAGTTGTTTGGCCGAGGACTTCGATCCCGAGCCAATTTTTCTTACAAAGAAATTGAACAATATTCGGGATCGACCTCACATGATTTCTTACCAGTGCGTCATGGAAAATAGTCCGCTATTAAAATCGGAATATATTTGAACAGAAACATTTTCGATTTTTGTTTTCAGAAATTATTTTTTTGACACGTTGCATGCTGTTCTGCATCATAAAATAAAGGAAATCGATGATCTAGCATCGTTTTAGATAACTCGAGCCCCTCTAGGGCTTGAGTAAAAAAGTTTTATACCCTCAATGCAATGCGCCTCTCAGGCCTGCAGGCCTTTGATTTTTTAATATTACAGTGGCTGGAACGTTATTGTTGACACCTTACAGGAACAATCACGTTACACGAACGATTCCGCAAGATTTAACGCACGATTAAACCTGTTACACGAACGATCTTTCATGTTCACGATTATACATGTTACATGATCTTACATGATTGTTAACGCAAATGCACAATTATTCACTCAAAATAGTTCAAAATGTTTAGGTATCTGATATTTTCAAAACGAAATACAGCTTAATACTTATTTAAGATTTCAAGGAATTATCAATATTATTTCATAGACTTTGAAAAAAAAAACGGAAAATCATATTTTTGTAACTAAATTATGCAAGACTTAATATTTTAGATTAAAAATAATTATTTCTAAGGTAATTTTCCGATAAAAAAACCCCAGATTTTGTTCATTCTGTTAGACAATGTACATTTGGGTCGTATAATTTGATTGAATTGGATATCATGATATGCAGAAAGGGGAATACGATTGAACAAAAATGGCAGCACAGAATGACTTAAAACATAATTACAAATTTTATCCTTCTGTTTCCAATGAATCAATGTCTGATAAACTTGCCAATTATTCAACTTTTTTATTTGCAGAAATTTAAAATTAATTACAGACCCTAAACCGTGCTACTACACCTCAGAAACGAACTGTACCGTTCTGTGCAGAAAGCGTACTGTACCGTGCACAAAGCGTATCGTACCGTCCACAAAGCCAACCGTTCTGTGAACAAAGCATACCGTTCCATGCACAAAGCGAACCTTTTCGTGCACAAAGCGTACGGTACCGTCCACATAGCGAACCGTTCCAGTCACAAAGCGTCCCATACTGTCCACAAAGCGTACCGTTCCGTGCAAGAAACAAACCGTACCGTTCTTTGGTTAATTATGCAAACCACACCCCCAATCATTTTTGAATCGTATAATGACCAAATAAGTCATATTGGTTTATTTCTCACCATGGCGCCTGTGAAAGGAGGACGGAGGTTGTGTCTGCCTGTTCGAAACATAATTAATAAGAAATATTAAAGTATCATGCGTCTGGATCTTCAACTGTAAAATAAGGAAACTACAACTGCAAATCAACTAGAAGAGTGTGAGACGATTCTTTATTTGATACAAATTAAACAGGGAAAGCCAATAAGATTTTTATACCCCCGTCTTAAGACGGGACGTATTATGTTATAGGCTTCGTGTCCGTCCGTCTGTCCATCTGTTAGCTTTTCTCATGTCCGGCTCATAACTTTGATACTATAAGGCCTAGAGTTATCATTCTTCGTCAGCTGATACATCTTGGGTTGAAGGTGTGTTGTGCACAAAAAGTAGGTCGCTCTGACCTATAATTAAAAAGTTATTGCCAAATATGGAAAAATCCTGTCTGGTCCATAACTAAAAAATTATTAGACCTAGAATCATCAAACTTGGCCAGTTTATGCATCTTAGGTAGAGTGTGTGTTGCGACCTATTTTAAGGTCACTGTGACGTCAACTTTTAATTTGAAAGGAATTTTTAAAAAAAAAATGTCCTTTTTTTTTATTCATTTACACATTCAAAAATTGTAAAACTATAATTGCACTAACCTTATTAGAAAAATGTTAAATCAAGAAAATACTTATTTTTTTAGCATAAACTTGACAGCAATCTAAACAAATATAATGTAGGTTAGAGAAATTCCACCACTCCCATGAGTCTAATTATCCAGCACTGGTCAAGATGAATTTTGATAACAGAGAGGAAAATTAATGAGTTTAGTGTGAGGTGTAGCTGTCAGAGCATCAGTGCTATCTATATCCCTTGAGTATTGGGCCAAATGGGTAAGCCTGTTGGATTAAAAATAGATCTTGTTGGCTAGCCAAAGGTTTAAAATGAATTTGATGAGAAGTAATTAAAACTAATTTGATATTGCATATGAAACTATTTTGATATTACATAATATTATGAACTTAAAAATTAATTTAATAGGGGTAGGGGTGGAATCTGCATGTCCATATGAATTGCATATTAACAATTAACTTTCAGAAATTAAATTTTAAAAAAATCATTGATGTTTTATATGTTTTAAAATGTTTATGGTAGTAAGTTTGCAGATCCAATAACTTTTTGGGAGTAATGAGTAGACAAGCATCTAGTTAAAGATTAATTAATGTGTTCAATGTAGGAAGGCTAGCTGCATGTCTCTTTCATTTCTTAAGAGCATGATTTTATCTGTATCCTTCGGGAATTAGACAGAAGAACTGTTGGTCAGTTTATATTTGATGGCCAGCCTTTTATTTCCAAAATTAATTAAGTATAGATTAAATTGTGAAGACTAAATTGATATTGTTTAATATGATTTGGCAAGGTATAGAAATCTATGAATGATGCAATATTTGTTATAATTAATTAATGCCTACACCACAGGGGATGGATAAACAATTTGGGGGGTGTGAACCTATCATTGAAATCATAACTAGTCTGAATGTGTTCAGACTTTGCTCCGGATCCATTATGACGTCAGAAACTAATTGGAAATTTGTCTGAAAATTTTACACTTACTTATTTCATATGAAGTTGTGCACCTGTTATTTTTCATCTTGATTGGATTATTATTTTGAATTTTACAGTGTTTTTTTTCATTTTTATTTTGGTTTTGTGTGGACCGTTTCTCAGAAACTATTGCAAGGATTAATCTGAAAATTTGATACAATTATTATTTTCATATAAAGTTGTGCACCTGAGTAAATTTTAATCTTTTTGACATCATTTTTCTGCATTTTACATTTTTTTAAAATTTTAAGCTTTCAACTTGTTGAATTTTGGGCTCATGTATAAGGGAGACATGAATCTAGAATTTTTTACAAAACGTGAACTAACAGCAGGAAAACTACAAAAACGAACTTTTACACAAAAAAAACATTTTAAGTGTAGAAAATATAGTTTTTACTATAATGCACAGAAATAATGTAATTTCATTTGATCTACTTGGGAATAAAACTTGTAATCCCAAGAAATAAATAAATGTAATGAAAAGATAAATTAATGAGTACCCATGTTGGAAGTTGTTTAGGTATATATTTTTCAAGTGTGTGTGTTATCAATATATTGATCTTGTGAATAATGAAATATTAATTTCCACTTTTTTAATAAACATTTTTGAAATTATATGTAATTAGATTTAAATGATTTTATTTTGCAGGACTGAAATTTGAATAAGTTTAATAAGTTTCAACTTTCTATGATTATTAATCGATTATAAAGATAATCATTTTCCATCACTAATTTTCGTATGTTTCATTTGTTTACATTAGGTTTTTCATCACAAAACATATATGTGTTGATTGGCTACATTAAAATGCTATATATACAAATATCTTAATTATACCATGCTATTTATATAAATACTTAAATTCTTAAACACAATATATTAAAAGGAATTTATAAACTTGTAAACCTTTATTTATAAGCATATTGGATTTTAAGTTGACAAATCAATGATATTGTGTGATGTTGCCATGTTACAACAAACTGTTAATATAAATGGTATGTAACTATTTTGAAGGAATGCAAAAATCTTCTTAAAATACGTCAGTGCCAAATACCGGTAAATAATGAATGCTTGATGAAATGTGTTGCAAAGATTTACTTGTTTAGATTGTGTGTATATTTTGTATATCTATATAAAAATGTGCTTTCCTTTTCATAATTATTTGACACAAATTTAATTCTTGGAGTTTTTAACCAATTATTTCTATTAAATAAAATCTTTTAAATTAAAAGTAATTTTTATAAACATTTTCAATTTCAAACAGTCATTTAATAATTTTTCATGTAAATGCAAAAAGGTCAAGATTTACTGAGTATCGGTAAATAACCTATCTCTCATTTGTTAGAGGGGAAAGGTATATATTTTAATCACTATTTGTAATCATTTGGGTATGTTCTTTATTATATTTAAGATTGAAAACATTGTGACAAAGACTTCTGATAGATAATTACAAATGTAGGTCGGAAAATTGACTGAAAATAAATTGAGTTCATTTGCCTATAGTTTTGAAAATGTGGACTTATCTTTTAAGCCAATTGAATACAAAAGAATTTATTCTCGAGAAATATAATGTTTAATACTGTTCAGTTAATAAACAATAATATTAACGATGTTTAAAGAAGCAATTATCATTTTGGCTTATGCATGACATATACCCCTAAAATGACTGAAATTGTGAAGTCAAGAAGTATATATTTATCATTCCATGTTTAACCTTGCACCACATTTAATAACAAGTTAACATGTCATGTGCTTTAAAACTGATTGATTGCAGTGCTAATTTATCATTATGAAAAATTTAAAAATCTTGTGACAAAGACTTCTCCGACAATAGGTTCTACCTTAAGGTGTGTAAAAATCATTGAAATCTTAAAAACAAGGTTGAAATGATTTTCCTGCACTTTTAACTGTTTATAAGATACATTGTAATTGTAATTTTTTGACGTGCTTATCATGCTGTGGCGTGGCAATTTATTAATTTTTATTTAATATTATTTATTTGACCACTTCTTCTCAAAACCCTTGAAAGCCCTTTTAGCTGATGCCCTATAAAACACACTTTTCTGCCAGACAGTTTATAATCAAAGTACTGAGACAGTACTGAAAGACGGGGTCAAAATAATCTTCATGCTAGATTTCACAAATGTGATTTTTTGTAGAGTTTTAATAACAACTTTTATCTTTCCATTAACATCCAAAAAAAACTATGAAAGATGTACATTCACATTTTTCATTTCATTTGATTTGTAGAGAAATTTTAATAATTGCTCAGTCTGGAAACCTTTCTGAACTTTTCCGAATTTCATCAGGTACAAACTAATAAATTTTCCGGAAGTAAACAATGGATGATGCGTACACAGTCATAATATTATGCAGGATAGTACTTTGTCTACTAGTGTTATTTACAGTTAATATTTTTAGTTTTAAATTATCAAAATACTTTATAAGTTGAGATAGAGAAAGGTTAATATCAATTTCTTCAGTTTGATATAAAATGTTTATGTTTTCAAATTGATTGAAACAATTTCTGCACCCTTTCGTACCGTATATTTAATTCATGTGTTATCACTATGGCTTCCTTTTTCTATTTTTAGGCCTCTGAGATTAAACTAAAAGTGACACCATCTAAAAATCATTCCATTTTAAGCATACACTCTGAAATACGCTGAATAAGGAACCCACACTCCTCTTGACCAAGTAAGTTAAGGATTCTGCAAAGAGTTGCGTTTGAATTAAATTTTTTCATAATTTTACTAGGAATGAACTACATAATTTATTTATTATTGATATCACTTATCAGAGTTGTTTACTTGAACAAATATTTTGTTACCATGATTGGAAAAAAAATTCTGTGAAATCTTTCAAGATACTATTAAAATATAGTTTCTTTTACAGTTTTTCATTTTGCATAATTTATTACATTTTTGTTTACAAAAAGCAAAAACATTCATGAATAGTTCATGAACATTCCTAAATAACTTTTACATATTATTCATGAATAGTTCATGCATTGAATGTATTAATATCATTCATGAACTTTTCTTGAATTAAGGTTCAAGAATATAATTTATAAAGTTTTCTTGAAAGTTCTACTCTTGATCATTTTGCAGGCAATTAAAAAATCCAAGTTTGTTCATGAACAACAAATAATTCTTGAATATTCATGAACTTGGTTTTCATGAATAAAATCCTTGAAATCACGAGTGTCCAATTTTAACTTCAACAATTCATGAGCTGATTCAAGAATATAAATCATGAACTTTTCTTAAAAGTTCAAGAATTATTCTTGATCATTTCGCAGGGGCAGTTATATACTTGTAAAGTTTCACTACTTTTGAATAAAAGCATAACTAAAAGATTATTTAAAATACATATGTATGTATCCTTTATCAGGTCACCATCAAATGCACATATATATTGAGGAAGGATTAAAACGCTATATATATACGTACATTCTGAACCATGCTATCAATGAAATTCCCGACACTAGATTAAAAGGATTTTATAAACTTGAAAGATAATTATTTATAAGCATATGTGGATTTTATCTTGTATGATTTTGTTTGTGTTCACATGTTAAAACAGCTGTTAATATTATTTGTTTCTTACATAAATACTGTGTAAAATCAGCGTAAAATAATGAATGCTAATGTTGCATAATTTTCATTTCTGGACTTACTATTTATAAAAAATGAATACTGTTCCCACTCATTAACTGACACAAATTTAATTCTGGATGGAGATTTTTAACCAATTATTTTATACACAAAAAAATAAAGTGGTTAATGCTTGGGAACATATTCAATTTCATCAACATTTACTGATTTTTCATGAAAAATGAACAGATTTCACTGAGAACTGGGAGTCAAATCGTCCGGATAAATGAGGGTCCACTGTATACAATAAATTATTGAAATATTTCAGACAAAGGATAATGATACTTCAAGAACTTACACTGGGGATCACAAATTATGCGCACAACACATTGAAGAACTACTGGTGTATTTGGATAAGTCATTTAGAAATGATGGAATACTTGGCAACATGGGTATGTTAAATATTTTAAAAATCATATATCATATGGCAGTTATTACTTGACATAAAAAGCTGAAGACTGTAAATATCAGGATCAAACCTTCAATGTTAAAACAAGTTAAATTGACATTGTTGCTTGGTAAAACATATTTGGCATTGATGCTATTTATTTATATTTGCATATCCACTGCTTTCTCCCACTATGAAAAACCTTCAGTGTTAAAACAAGTTAAATTGACATTGTTGCTTGGTAAAGCAATGGCATTGATGCTATTTATTTATATTTGCATATCCACTGCTTTCTCCAATTATGAACATGCATTCTCCATTGGAGTCGGTGAACTCATGAAAAAAAGGAAACACTTTCATAATGACTATAGCAGGCAACTACTTCTGCTAAAATGTATCTAATAAAAATGAATGCAATTGCTATTTCACACAAGTGTAGCACAAGCTCTTCTACATTTATACAATGTGTTGAGAAGTATATAAATATGAAATGTTTTGCAAAAGGAATAAATATAAGTTTTTTTATAATATTCTTCCCCCCCCCCCCCCAAAAAAAAAGAAATTCAGAATAATTTAAAATTGCTGATTTACATCTTTAAAAATCTTATTTTGGTCAATGTTTTTAATTGTATAATAAAAATTTTTAAAAATTGAAGAGAACTGCCTTATTAAATTTTTTCTTGTCATAAATTTCGCATATTTATACAAAGAACGATAACTCTTCACACTTGGGGTTTTGACATTCAGAAAAGCAATATTTCTTCAATAGTATATCTATTTCAAGAAGGATTTCGGCTCTAAAAATAAATAGAAGAACTTTAAAAAATCATAGAAAGCATTCTGGAGTTATAATCTTTATTAGAGCTTTGTTGTTTTTCACGCAATGTTAAATTATTAATTTTTTACGCCCGTCTTAAGACAGGACGTATTATGTCATAGGCTTCATGTCTGTCTGTCAGTCTGTCTTTTCGTGTCCTGCTCATAACTTCAATACTATTAGGCCTAGGATTATCAAACTTTGTCAACCGATTAACTTCTTTGGCAGTAGTTTGCTCTGACCTTTAATAAAGATGCTATGGCCAAATATGGAAAAATCCTGTCTGGCTCATAACTAAAATCCTGTCCAACTCATAACGAGAAAACTATTAGACTTATATCTATCAAACTTGGCAAAAGTATACATCTTAGGTAGAAGGTGTGTCACGACCTATTTCAAGGTCAATGTTACCTTTAATTTTTAAATTAGTGAAATTTAAATAAAAGTTTTTTAAATTTTAAATTTCATTATCCTAAAAATGTAAAAAATAGATTTGTATCCTTATTAAAAAGTATTAAATCAAGTAAAAACTTATTTTTTTCATCATATACTTTACTTCAATCTTAAACAAATTTCAATGTTAATGAGAGGAATTCAGTTTGTCCCATGTGCATAATTACTGTAAACGTGGAAATTCTAATGATGTGCTAATTTTTACTATATTGACGATTCTTCTTTTCTTGTCAAAATTTGCACTTGTCAAACTTCTTATCATATTCAAAGAGACACAACAGACATTGACCATTGTACAATTTACCCCTAAACTTTTAACATCTTTTTCGTTTGGCAACGAGATCAAAGTCACTGTTAATTTATTTTGTAATTAGTTATGAAAACATAGTGATATAAAATCACATTTATAAAAACCATTGAATCTAAATTAGTGTATCAAATACTGCAAGCGTAATTTAGCGTATATAATTATCACACCGTGCTTGACCTTGTTTGTCACCTCAGGCATTTGATCGCTTATAATGAAATCAAATAACAAGAGGGCAATTTATTTAATCAAATCTTACACACAAAAATAGTTTGTGCTAAAATCATATTTTAGTGATTCCGACACTGCCTTTGTATCCCTGTGAATTCAAAGATTTGTCAAAATTAACACTCATCAATTTTCGTAAACAAAAAATTGTCAATTTTTTTCAACTCGTCAATATAAGGACGTCTACAATATCAAGCACTGGTCAAGAAGAATTTTGATAGCAGAAAGTTGCATGTCAAATTAGAGAGAAATTAATGAGTTTAGTGTGAGGAGGTAACTAGTAGATCATTGGTGTTATCTATTTCCCTTGGATATTGAGCAAATGGACAGCCAGCCTGTAGCTGTAAGATAAAAAATAGCTCTTGTTCTTAGCTTAAGTTTTAAAATGAATTTGATGAAAAGTAATTAAAACTTATTTGATATTGCATAATATACTAATAATCTGATATTACATCAGGGCTCGACATTAACGCTTGTCCGGTACCAATGAAAAAAAATTTCGGACAAGTGAATATTGCTGGGCACTTGTCTGATTGGACAAGTGAATTTTCAATTTAAAGAAGTCTTCAAATAATAATAATCATAAAAAAAACTTTTGCAAAATTTATCGAATAAAAACGAAAGCAGTACATAAACCTGAATTTCGATCCCGATATGAATCGCTATGTAAGTTCACACTTGATCAGGATCGATGTTCATAAATTGCAGCCATACTATTGCATGGGGTGGATCTGATGACGTTTGTGAGTTTTAAATATATTTGATTGATTTAACAGATTCACTTGCGAACATTTATGCTGTTGTCAGGACAGGAAATCTAGATAAAATTTTGTTTTATATGTGTTTGTCTTATTTATCAATAACAACACTTATAAATCAAGCACATTTAATTTTTTAATTGTTTTCAAGTTGACATAAAAAGACATTCATTGAAAAATTTTCGGACAAGTAAAGTTGAAGTTCGGACAAGTAAATATCTTGGTCACTTGTCCGAATGGACAAGTAGGATTAATTAAAAACTAATTTTATGGGGTGGGGTTTAATCAGCATTTCTACTTGTCCATATGAATTAAATATCAAACCTGTCTTGCATTAATCTAAAAAGAAATCATGGAGTATTTTATATGTTTTAAAAGTGTTTTAGGATAAAAAGTGCAGATCCATTACTATTTAGGGAGTAATGAATAGATAAGCATCCAGTTAAAGATGTAATTAATGAGTTTAATGTAGGAAGGCTATCTGATCAAGTGCTGCCTTATCTGTATCCTTTGGGGATTAGACAGAAAAACTGCTGGTCAGTTTATAGCATACGGTATGTCATTTGATGGCTAGCCCTTCTTTTCAAAATTAATTTGGCATAGATTACCGTAAGTTGTTAAGACTAATTAGGGTCCCACAGGGATTTGTGGGTGCCCTATAGTAATCACTCTGTCTGTCCGTCTGTCACTCTTCCGTCCACAAATTTTCTATTTTTTTCTAATAGCTTTTTTTGTGGTTGCCCAATCAAGTTCAAATTTGGTATGGTAGTTCAGTAGGCAGAAATACATATTTTGATGCTAAGTTTGGTTCTTTATGTTTGGAGCTGGGGTGGTGGGGTAGATTCCTTAACTATGCATAAGAAGGAATGGGCAACTTTTTTATGGTTGCCGAGTCAGGTACAAATTTGGTATGGTAGTCCAGTAAGCAGAAATACATATTTTGATGTTAAGTTTGGTTCTCCTTGTCCCCTGGTTTGGAGCTGGGGAGGTGGGGTAGATTCCTTAACTTTATATAAGAATGCATTAGCAAAGAGGGAAAACTGCTGAAGATGTTCCCATTGTAAACTGAATGCTGGCTATGAGTCCCTTGGGATTAATTAGCTTTCCTCCTGAAGAAAATCCAGAGCATTATCTTTATCTGTCACATTGAGATGAATTACCACCTCTGTCTGCAAAGGTATCCGCTGCATTTCATTTCCGGAAATATGCATAGCATTTCCGACATTTTTTAGCTCACCTGAGCCAAAGGCTCAAGTGAGCTTTTCTGATCACAATTTGTCCATTGTCTGTCATCGTCGTTGTTGTTGTTGTCGTCCTTGTCGTTGTCGTCGTCGTTGTCGTTGTAAACTTTTCACATTTTCATCTTCTTCTCAAGAACCACTGGGCCAATTTCAACCAAACTTGGCACAAAGCATCCTTGGGTGAAGGGGATTCAAGTTTGTTCAAATAAAGGGCCACGCCCTTTTCCAAGGGGAGATAATCATGAATTTGTTAAAAATTAATGGCATTTTTAAAAAGTCTTCTTCTCCAGAACCGCTGGGCCAGGAAAGATGAAACTTATGTGGAATCATCCTCAGGTAGTTTTAATTCAAGTTTGTTCAAATCATGACCCTGGGGGCAAGGGTGGGGCCAAAATGGCCGACCTTAGTTTTACATAGGAATATATAGGAAAAACTTTAAAAATCTTCTTCTCCAGAACCACTGGGCCAGGAAAGATGAAACTCATGTGGAATCATCCTTAGGTAGTGTAGTTTCAAGTTTGTTCAAATCATGACCCCTGGGGCACAGGTGGGGCCAAAATGGCCGACCCAAGTTTTACATAGGAATGTATAGGAAAAATCTTTAAAAACCTTCTTCTCCAGAACCCTGGGCCAGGAAAGATGAAACTTATGTGGAATCATCCTGAGGTAGTGTAGATTCAAATTTGTTCAAATCATGACCCGCGGGGCCGGGGGGGGGGGGCAAAATGGCCGACCGAAGTTTTACATAGGAATGTATAGGAAAAATCTTTAAAAATCTTCTTCTCCAGAACCACTGGGCCAGGAAAGATGAAACTTATGTGGAATCATCCTGTGGTAGTGTAGATTCAAGTTTGTTCAAATCATGACCCGCGGGGCAAGGGTGGGGCTAAAATGGCCAACCCTAGTGTTAAATAGGAATATGTTAGAAAAATCTTTAAAAATCTTCTTCTCCAGAACCATTGGGCCAGGAAAGATGAAACTCTTGTGGAATCATCCTCAGGTAGTGTAGATTCAAGTTTGTTCAAATCATGACCCGTGGGGCAAAGGTGGGGCCAAAATGGCCGACCCAAGTTTTACATAGGAATATATAGGAAAAATCTTTAAAAATCTTCTTTTCAAGTACTTCAAAGCTTAATATGATTAGTGATATTTATATAGAATCATCCTCAGGTAGTGTAGATTCTAGTTTGATCAAATGATGACTGCCTGGAGGGAGAGGGGAGGGGAGTAAATTCAAGCCCGATGTGCTCAGGTGAGTGCTGTGGCCCCTGGGCCTCTTGTTTATTTCACTTCCGACATTTTTTGTTTTCATTTCCGACATATTTTTTTTCATTTCCGGAATTTATCTGTGCAGCAATTCAATGTTTCTTAAATAAGTGAAATTGGAATTTAAAAGTTTGTCTACCAAAATAATGTTTTAAAAAAAGCTTATGCATACATTTAACACTTGTCCTAGGAAAAAATAGTTCAATGAGCATAAAACCTAGTATTTTAACCACATTTAGTGTGCACTAATTAAATGTCAGTGACAGCACCAAACATTGTCCAAGTCATTGATAGATTTACAAAACTCAGAAATTGGATTTCAATGATTTATTTATGATTTAATCCTTTATATTTTTCATAAGTAAAGTCTTCAAATCTGTTACTAAAGGTAGCTAGACTATACATATGTATTTGAAAAAAATGTCGGAAATGAAAACAATAGAATGTCGGAAATGAAAACTATAAAATGTCGGAAATGAAAAGTTGATAATTACAAAAAATTCAGGAAATGAAATGCAGCCGACTGCAAATGAAGTTTGTTTTGAAGTTACCGTATAATCCCTATTAACCGCCCCGGGCGCTTAGAAAATTGTGGAAAGGGGGCGGTTATTGTGATATTCTTACTAAAATTTTGAATGTCATATTTTAACTTCAAGAAATCTTTTGAAAAATTAAAACAAATAACAGAGAATCACTACAAGTTGTCTAACCTTCCTTTAAACTACAAGAATCCACCCAAATTATGCTATATGACTCATTTTCCCACTTCGAAATTAGGGAATAGACAAGGAGAACAAATTTTGTACTTGTATGTTAAACTTTCACTTTCAGAAATACATGATTAGGTCGTTCTAAAAATCTTACTCTCAAGACTATTTGGTGTACAAGTTACCTAATAACAAAGTCTCATTTTCACTTTCTTCATTAGGCCTATGGCGATTTTGGATGATTTTGATCACTGTAAAGGGGGCCCTTATTTCCTGACAATTGAAAAGACCCAGGGGGGCGCTTATAGGGGTAGGGGCGGTTAAAAGGAATTATACGGTAAGTCAATTTGGAATGCTATGAACACTCTGAAATGTGGATTTAAATATAAATTTTTATAATTTATTTTTGTTTAATTGTTATGATTTCATTAAATTCTGAAAACAAGAAATATATTAAAGAAGATTTTTTGATTTACTTTTTTTGTGTGTCGTGCGTCGTGTGTTAACATTTGAACATTTTCATCTTCTTCTCTGAAACCACTGAACCAATTTCAACCAAATTTGGCACAATCCCTGCCCCCCTGGGGCCTGAGGGGTGGGGCCAAAACCACTAAAATTAATGCAATCTTTAAAAATCTTCTTCTTTACTCCTGGACATCAAGCAGGCAAACTGTTTGCATGATTGTAATCAGCAATGAGTCCTCTACCAAAATTGTGAAATTCATGGCCCTGGGGTCAGGGGTTCTAGTGCTAGGGCGGGGCTAAAAAAGTAGGTAGTGAAAATGCATTATTTCTTTGAAAATCTTCTTCTCTGCTCCTGGGTATTAAATAAACCAACTAAGTACATAGTTATGATGAGCAAGAGTGCCTCTACCAAAATTGTGAATTTTATGGCCCCAGGGTCAGGGGTTCTGGTGTTAGGGCTGGGCCCTATTGATTATATAGTGAAAACACATGAATTCTTTGAAAATCTTGTTCTCTGCTCCTGGGTATTAAATAAACTAACTAAGTACATAGTTATGATAAGCAAGTGTGCCTCTACCAAAATTGTGAATTTTATGGCCCCAGGGTCAGGGGTTCTTGTTTTAGGGTGGGGCTCTAATGATTATATAGGGAAATGCATGAATTCTTTGAACATCTTATCCTTTGCCCCTGGTTAATATGCTAATGATCTAATTACATATTTAAGGGCAGGATTTATTTTTTTTTTTAGTTTCTTAAACCCTCCGCTCAAGGTTTTGAATGTTCAGAAAAAAATAAAACATTTTTTTCTTTCCTATGTCAAATTTGAGTCGGGATCGAGATTTCAAATTTACGAACTCGCACTTCCGGTTGGGTGAAACGCGGGTAAATCCAAAAGAGACCTATATAAGTATATAGCTTGGTTTAGTGTAAAATTCATCGATAAGAGTGCCATCCAAAACGTTTCACCCGTTCAAAAGACAAATAAAATGCTGATGAATTTGTTGCACAATGACATGATGGTGAGATAATTATGTATTTGTTTCAAAAGTAGCTGTAAATTATTTTCCTCCCCCAGGTTTTTAACTGCCCGTGATAGCTATTGCATATTGCCAGGGACATTGTTTAGGTATCTATTATAGCTTACAGTCTAAGCATCATTCTTCAGAAAAGGGTTGCTTATGCATCAGGTGTAATGAATAAAACTATGGGAGAAGTGAATTCAAATTTGAGGAAGAAATAAACAATAACCTGAAGAAATAAAAAAAAAATCAAATATTAAAAGGCAAAAATATACAATATATATGTAGTATCATTTGTATCAGCCAGAAAAATTATTTTACACTTAATTGAAAAAAATGTTGACCCTACTCCCCAATACTTCCTGTCTGTTTTATGATATGAATTATAGTTTTAGGCATCAAGTAAATTTAAGACCAATGTCTACACATTCACCTAACACATATTAAGAAAATGAAGATGTATTGAAAGACTTTTAAAGAATTGATTTTTTAATTAAAAATATATTTTGATCAACATCACAAAATTTATATAACTGGCCCAAACTGGCAGATGATGAAATAAGCAATTAAATGTTCTACTTTCCTATTTGTAAGCATTATGTGTCCAGTGGTAAGGAGCCTATTAGGATAGCATAAAAAAGAATGTACAAATGTTAATAATTGATTTATCAAAAAAAATTAATTCCTTTTCCTTTGGGACTTTTTATACGCCCGTCTTAAGACGGGACGTATTATGTTATAGGCTTCGTGTCCGTCCGTCTGTCCGTCTGTCTGTTAGCTTTTTCGTTTCCGGCTCATAACTTTAATACTACTAGACCTAGGATTACCAAACTTTGTCATCTGATGCATCTTGGGTAGAAGGTGTGTCGCGCACAAAAGGTAGGTCGCTCTGACCTTTAATTAAGAAGTTATAGCCAAATATGGAAAAAGTCCTTTCAGGCCCATAACTAGAAAACCATAAGACCTACAATCATCAAACTTGGCCAGTTTATGCATCTTAGGTAGAAGGTGTGTCACGACCTATTTCAAGGTCACTGTGACCTTTAATTTAAGTGAATTTAAAAAAAAAATGTGTCTTTTTACTATTCATTTACACATCCCAAATAATGTAAGAGTATTGCACTGTTCTTATTAAAAAAGTGTTAAATCAAGAAAATACTTTTTTTTTTTTAAGCATATACTTGACAGCAATCTAAAACAAATATAATGTATGTTAGAGAAATCCCATGTCTCCCATGAGTGTAATTATCAAGCACTGGTCAAGAAGAATTTTGATAACAGAAAATTGCATGTCAAATTAGAGAGAAATTAATGGGTTTTGAGTGTGAGGAGCTATTGACAGAGCATTGGCATTATCTATATCCCTTGAGAATTGGGCAAATTGGGTAAGTCTGGCTGTTTGATTAAAAATAGCTCTTGTTGACTAGCTTAAGTTTTGAAATGAATTTGATGAAAAGTAATTAAAACTAATTTGATATTGCATAATAGACTAATCTGATACTATGTAATATTATTAATTTAAAAACTAATTTTTTGGGGTGGGGTTGAATCAGCATGTCCATATGAATTACATACTAAAACCTGTTGAAACATGAAATATGACATTAAATCTCAACAAAAAAAAAAAAAAAATCTGAGAGTATTTTATATGTTTTTAGGTCACCTGAGTAAACTCAGGTGACCTATTGCTATCCGTTTTCGTCCGTCGTCGTCCGTCGTGTGTCGTGTGTTAACATTTGAACATTTTCAGCTTCTTCTCTGCAACCACTGAACCAATTTCAACCAAATTTGGCACAAAGCATCTATGGGTGAAGGGGAACGAAAATTGTGAATTTCATGATCCCTGCCCCCCTGGGGCCTGAGGGGTGGGGCCAAAACCACTAAAATTAATGCAATCTTTAAAAATCTTCTTTTTTACTCCTGGACATCAAGCAGTCAAACTATTTGCATGATTGTAAATAGCATTGAGTCCTCTACCAAAATTGTGAAATTCATGGCCCTGTGGTCAGGGGTTCTAGTGCTAGGGCGGGGCTAAATACGTATATAGTGAAAATGCATTATTTCTTTGAAAATCTTCTTCATTGCTCCTGGGTATTAAATAAACCAACAAAGTACATAGTTATGATGAGCAAGAGTGCCTCTACCAAATTTGTGAATTTAATGGCCCCAGGGTCAGGGGTTCTGGTGTTAGGGTGGGGTTCTATTGATTATATAGTAAAAATACATGCTTTCTTTGAAAATCTTGTTCTCTGCCCCTGGGTATTAAATAAACCAAGTAAGTAAATAGTTATGATAAGCAAGAGTGCCTCTAATAAAATTGTGAATTTTATGGCCCCAGGGTCAAGGGTTCTGGTGATGGGGGTGGGGGGGCTCTATTGATTATATAGTGAAATTACATGAATTCTTTGAAAATCTTCTTCTCTGCTCCTAGGTATTAAATAAACTTACTGAGTGCATAGTTATGATGAGTGAAAATACAAAGAGTGCCTCATAGTGATGATATCAAAATTGTGAATTTTATGGCCCCAGGGTCAAGGGTTCTGAATTTAATGGTTGGGTTCTGGGTTCGGGGGGGGGCTCTATTGATAATATAGTGAAATTACATGAATTCTTTGAAAATCTTCTTCTCTGCTCCTAGGTATTAAATAAACTAACACAGTGCATAGTTATGATGAGCAAGAGTGCCTCTACAAAAATTGTGAATTTTATTGCCCCAGGGTCAGGAGTTCTGGTGTTAGGGTGGGGCTCTATTGATTATATAGTGAAAATACATTGAATCTTTGAAAATTTTCTTCTCGGTCTCTGGGTATGAAGCATATGAACTACTATATAGTTATTATGAGAAAGGGCCCTAATCTTGCAGAATTGTGAATTTCAAGGCCCCAGGGTCAGGGGTGGGGGGGGGGGGGCTCTACTTATATACTGGAAATGAAATCAATTGTTTGAAATCTGGTCCTTTGTATTTATAAAACATTTATTTACTTTTTGATAGGCAATTTTAAGGGTGCCTTTTAAAAATTTGTGCAACCTAGGGTCAGGGGTTTATGTCAGAGTGTTAGGGGCACTACTGATTATTGATGAATATTACTGATTAGTTGGAGTTCATTTTTGTTCCCCTACACTGCATATGGGTATTCAGTTACCAAGCTAAGCGACTGCTAAGTTTATTGTTATGATGATCAATGGTGCTCTTTCAAAATTGTGAATGCCATATAGCATCTGGCTTAAAACATGTTATTGAATCAAATTCAATACACTGTAACTGGAAAGTTGTTGCATAATGCTCAGGTGACCTATAAGGCCCGTGGGCCTCTTGTTAAAAATATACACTGTACACCATAAGAATACACAGAGTTTAATCATGTATGCCAATACACACAAATATCAGCATTACTTTTATGAATATCAGAATAACATTCATTCAACAGCCTCCTCTCAACCTGTTCTCAGTTAACATCATTGAATTTGGATAATATTATATTACGTAATCACCATTCCTCCACACAGAGCGTTTCGTGTAAACCGTTCAGTGTTTCGTGTAGGCTCCAAACGTATTCGTGCAAACCGTGTAGCGAGCGTGCGAGAAATGTGTGGGTTTCGTATAAGAACCGTGCGATGTTCGTGTGAGAAACGTGTAGCGATCATTCGGAACTCCCAAGCCTTTTCATTTTGAAAATGGCTCCCAGGTAAGGTGGAAGGAGATTGTCGTTGTCTATAAGAAACTCTATTATTGATTATCATAAAGAGGGAAAATCGACTGTAAAAATCGAAAGACTTCGTAAGAGCAACTATCAATTCAAATCCACGTGACAGAGTATAAGGCGGTTCCTGAATCGGTATAAAAGGACAGGCAGTGTGCATGATCAAAGGTTTGTACTGCGTTTTAAATTATAATTTAAGCTGTAAGGGGTTAAAAGGCTAATGTGACAGGGTTTTTTTTTTAGGGGTCGTAGAGGGCCTGTATAAGGCCCCATTCCCAATGGTAAAAAGTATGTGTTTTTCCCAATTTCATTGAAGAAAATTCCCAAAAAGAGAATCGAAACAAACAAACCAGTTAAAAAATGTTCAAATGCAGTAACATTTTTATCAAAAGTGTTGTTCCAAATAAAAATCTAAAAGGCATTCTCCCAAAACTGATTGACTGAATGCAAATTAAGTCAAAGAAATACTTTGCAAATAAATCAAAAACCCTCTTATTTGAATTTATATAGAAAAATATTAATATGATACTTTTCCCAATATCAACCAAATGTCGCTATTTTTCCCAATTGGTAAGGCCCAGGCCCTTGTTTTTAAGACCTAGAAAAAACCCTGTGTGACTATAAAAATAAAGTTACAGGGTAGTATTTAGTAAAATCATAACTAGTACATGTACAATTTGTACATGATGCACTAGGCCTATTAAATCAATGCCTGTTCGATTTAATGTGAAGAACCTTTCCATTATACTATGCTCCATTTAAAATCTATTGTTTAATGCAACATTTCTTTTTACATGTACCATGACTTAGTTTTATTGGCTTTGGTTGATGCTGATTACAAATTCATATATGTAGATTCTGGTTGCAATGGAAGAGTACGTGATAGTGGTGTGTTTGCAAATTCAAGCTTATACCAAGCTTTGGACTCAAATGATCTTCATATTCCACCTCAACCTTTACCAGAGAAATACACCTGTTCCGTATGTCATTGTTAGGGATGAAGAATTTCTCTTACAGTCTTCTATAATGAAACCATACTCCTTCAAACATCTGGACCAAATCAAAAGAATTTTCAACTACAAGAGCAAGGCGAATAGTTGAAAATGTTTTTGGAATTTTAACAAGTAGATTTGGGGTATTTATAAAGGCTTTTCCTCTAGAATTAGAAAAACTTAAGGAAATTGTTTTGGCATGCTGTGCACTGCATAACTTTCTGAGAACAAGGAAATCAGCCCAGGGATGATTGATGAGGAGGACACTGAGAATGGGACAATGAATTATGGGATTTGGAGACAAGAAATGGGCACAGATCTATCCGGTCTTATTAGACAATGTGGGAATGGATCGAGAAATGATGTACAAGACATAAGAGAAGAATTTTGTTACTATTTTAATACAAATGGTCAGGGTTCTTGGCTATGGGAATTGCTGTAACTTACAAGATGGGACTGTGATCCTTTGGGGACAATTTGTGTTTTCAAAAAGTTAATATTGTGCTTGTTTAATTTCTAGTATGTGGTGTGTGGCATTTACACCCGGGAATATGTTCAAAGACAACATAGTATCAGTTAATAGATCTCACTTTTTGATTTAACTTGGTCTATTGAATTAATTACAAATGGAGTTAAATATATTGTATTTCTAATTTCTTGAATTTAAATCTAAGGAAAGATCACTTTGACTGCAGAGATATACTTAATAACCGGGACTTTTTATTGTGCAGTGTAGAAAAGGTTTTTTAACAGATAGAAAAAAGGATATCACTGAAATCATTCATCATGAACAAATATAAACAAAAAATAATAAAACAGAGAAAATATTTAACAAATTCCCTACTCATTAAAAGAAAAACACAATATCTGGCTCAAGAAAAACAAAATCAATACTGACTAGATGCACAAAACCTGCCTGTTAAATTTCACCAATTAATCAAATATTTGATTAAAGTTCCCAGAAATATATCCATTCTTGTAAATCTATTTAGATCTTAAGTTACAAGTGACTGTACACTTGTTCACAAATGACAGTTTAACAATGTTTGACCTATGGAGAAAGGAACATAATTCCAAAATTGAATGACATAATTGAGTATAAAGAATTAAAGCTGTTTGCTTCTTTTTAAAAACCAATGCACAAAGAAAATAAATATACCCCCGGTAGTCTTAAACGGAGTAAATCTACAAAGCTTACACAACAATGTTTACCAGGAATATTTAAGGTGTTGGTACCTCTTACATCGTCTCTTTACATACCATGATCAATAACATACTTTGTTGATATTCACAGTACTAAATAAATCTTTCATAACAGTTTCCAGCATTCAAAAATGACATGGAAGTCAAAATACTCAAAAAAGCTTGCTATTGGTTTACAACAGCGACATTAGTAAGATGGACAATGTTTTGCACATTTTTTGTTTCATTTGAGTACGCTACTCTGAAAAAATTTGACAGGAGAAAATCTTCAATGTTTTCCACATTATCAACACTGAGGTGACTAGCAATACACATTGTAAATAATGTTGAGGAGAAAATTGATAGCTTTACTTTCTGGTCTCCATAAGAGAAGCAGAGAGTACCATTCATTGATTTTTGTCAGGTTTCTTTCGCCATTTTCATTTTGCACGATGGACATCTGATGAATTTAGAATCATCATCTGGCAGGACAACTTTTCCCTTACACATTTCACACGAAAAGTGCATCACTAAACCCACTTGGGTTATTTTTCCTTCCTTTTCAATGATATCATTATCTTCAGGTGCCTGTAAACAATTTACCAAATCATCAATTCTTTCAATGCTTGTAGCTTTCGTAGCCGCAGTAGTTTATACATTTTGGAACAGACGGGTTGAGAGTTGATTCAATCTGTAACTTTTGCCAAATTCTAGCTTCGTCACCATGTCATCCCAAAGTGTTAATTTCATTGTTGCAGAGCTATCTCCAACGATCACTTCTTGCTTTTGAATTTGAAGTTTTCTGACTATTTGTACTGATACTGGTCTTGCCGACAGAAGCTTGACGTCAACAGCAACCTAATCAAAACATAATGATTAATAAGTTAAAATAAACCGCATGTGCTTCATATGCTTCATTACGAATACTGGTACACAGAACAATTCTTTTCGTTAAAGCTTAACACTATGGGTAAATTTCTTTATATTCACACTATAAAATCATAGTCCCCCCCTAAATGAGTAATATAAATAACTTTAACTGCTTGGTTTTTAATTTCTAATTTCATATCGTTCGAGGCAAATGAATGGGCCAATCCGTTTGCCTTGGGGTGCGACCCGTTTAGGTGGATAGGGGGAGTCTGGTAGCTGAGGTCTGTAGGTGCTGGGTTTAATGCACCTGTCCGACTAACACTCCACTTTGGTCCCATAATTCATGTAGACGGGAGGTCAATCGGCTATACATGCCGAGCTGATAATATTTACTTGTCCTAGCTTTTATGTCTTGCAGCATCTTAATATCCGGGTATACTTTTTCTTTGCAATTTCTAATACGTCGATCAGTCAAACCTTTCCGTAGTATTCTTCCAACTGAATTTCATTCTTCCTGCCATTTTGGAGTTATTGAAGGACCACGGAAAGCCTCTCCTTCTGCCTCTCCAGTCACAAAATCAGTCCAGAAGGCAATGTCCACTTCCCTGGAAACCTGTCTCTGGTCACTGCTCTTCTCACCGATAAATCTGAGTGTTAAGTTTAGTATGTTTTTGTCCTTAAAGATATTCACCATTTCTTCAATAATATTAACAGTTAATTCAGCTGGTGTTGTGGGATGTGGGGATATTGGGCTTCTATCTCTAAATTCTGCAGTGAGCTATAAAGCAGTAAGTTCCACATACACCTTTATTAGTTGTTATGAATATTTTTGCCATTGCTTTACATGTAAAAAAAAATCAACCAATTAATCTTACTTGAAAATGGTTTTTTTTCGTTAAATATTGGATGACCCCTATTTCTCCATGTTTTTAAAACTGTTATCTCGAAATAATACATACGGTATGTTCCTAACACTTTAAAACTGTTTTTATTTAAGGCCACCTGGCCCTGAAATTGAGATCATCGAAAATCTCGTCTATTTACCCTGCCATGTCGGTTTGCAAGATAATTCGGTCCAATGTGCTTCGTACAGATGCAAGCTACACGAGTAATTAATAAAGGAGTAAAAAAAAGTTTAAGTCATTGAACCTCCTGTATAATTCTTTAAAAATATTCTCAAAAATGACAAAGCCATAAATCATCCTATATATATGGAAGCATGTTAAGGTAGTGTATTTTCAAGTTTGTTCAAATCATGACCCCCAAGGGTAAGGTGGGGCCAAAATGGCCGACCAAAGTTTTACATAGAAATATATAAAAAAAATTCTTTAAACGTCTTCTCAAGAATGAAAAAGGCATAATTCATCATATTTATATGGAAGCATGCTCAAGTAGTGTTGATTTAAATTTGATCAAATCATGACCCCCAGGGGTAGGGCGGGGCACAAATGGCGACCAATTTTTTTAAAGATATATATAGGAAAATTCTTTAAAAATAATTTTCTTAAAAATAGCAAATCCATGGTTGGGCATGGGAATTTGATTTAAACTTTACAATAAAAAGCCATTTTCTACTTTTTCCTACCCTTAGTGCTCAGGTAAGCGATGTGCCCCATGGTCCTCTTGTTTAATGGATGGCACTATAGCTCTCCGGTCTAGCAATATATATTTTTCGGAGAGTTACAGTTCTGCTGCTACACTTCCCCAGGGTTCTCCATGAGCTGTTTTACTGTGTTGCCGCCGACGCAGTAAAATTTTTCTTAGTAACGATTCAAATTTAATGCTTGCGACACAGTTAAAATTTTTTTATGACACAGTAAAATCTTTGATAATTAGAAATTCTAAACATAAATTCACTCTTACTTAATGAGATTTAAATCAAACAATTCTACCGGCTTTCAATACTTAACGACGGAGCACTTAATTATTAGGGCTTCTCCTGGCATTATGATAAATCAATTACTAGTATCTCCTAGACCTTCGGCGGACTTCAGGCATGAAGGAACAAAGATAAATAATTTAATTTCACACATCCATGCAATGGTTAATTGGTAATTGCATTAAAATAAATTATTTTTTTTTTAATATTTAAACTTGTCTTTTCTAAAGAACCACTGATCTACTCTTAGTCCTGTAAGTGAACCATAAAATCGTACCGAAGTTGTTCCATTTATGTAAATGAATTGCTTAAAATTTTCAAGATGTTCAAATAAGGAACTCCTTCCTTAATAACTGTTCTGAAGTTTCTTTTTTGTGTAATTCTGCAATACGATTTAGAAAACTTACTAATACTAGCTCACGGCAAATTTACTCGAAAAAATGTTGAGTACTCCGACTGTATCGACAAGAATTTCCTCCGCTTTTCAGAACACGGTTTTCACCATCAATATTTACGACCACACCATTTTTGTAAAGAATTATCGATTTATTTAAAGGTGTGTGCATGTTCTTTAGTTATTATTAGAATAAAGTTTCAGTTGCGATTTTGATCTCGAAAATACTGCGAAATTTTAGTGCTTTGCGTAAACTCTGCAACACAGTAACATTTAGAATGATGGAGAACCCTGGACTCCCCACCCCCACCCCCCTCAGTTTGAAGAAATGGGAGTGCACAATTTAACAAACCACTGAAGTTATCGTTTGTGGCATATCGGATGTGCACAACTACAGGAATGAGAAAAACAAAGAAAAGAAAATGTGGACGATCAGCTTTGCCGAAGAGTCGATCTCCATTTAGCAAGAATATGTCTCCAAGTTTGTTTTGGGACATTGTGTACTTTTTATCAATGTAACTAGGGCTAATTGTAACGGGAACCGTTACAGATGTTCCCCAAACGCTCCCCAATTCCCTTTTGGTGCTATATTCCCTTAAGGTCTATTAAATAAGACATACTTTATGTAATTTAGACTTGAGCAATGTTTTCCCAGAAGGACACGAAATATATTTAAATTTCAGCATTTTTAATTTTACGCAATTCACGTGCAAGCATGTGCATGATGACCATACCTTCTTGTAGGAGTCCATTATGTCTATCTATATTCTAAATACCATCCTGTTTGGTTGAAAACCAATGGAGTTATAACCATTTAACGTTTAAGCCAATCAGATTGCAGAACACGTGCATGCACGTAATTTAATGACAATTGCTATATATCATATTGTAAGACATCCTAAAGTATGCCTATCTTTTAAATTTCAAAGCATTTCGACAAAAAACAGAGAAGATATTGAGATTTTTGTCTCAGCCAATCAGAGTGAAGCACACGTGTAAACACGTGCATGCATGTGCATGTTGACCATACCTTCTTGTAGGAGTCTATTAAGTCTGTCTATGTTTTAAATCCCATCCTGTTTGGTTGAAAAACAAGGGAGTTATAGCCATTTAAAGTTTAAGCCAATCAGATTGCAGCGCACGTACATGCGCGTGTTTTCATGAAAATCTTTATATATCATATTGTAGGACACCCTAAAGTATGCCTATATTTCAAATTTCAAAGTATTTCGTCAAAAAACAAAAAAGATATTGAGGTTTTTGTTTCAGCCAATCAGAGCGCAGCGCATGTGCATGCACGTGAGTTCGTGCTAATTTGACCATGTCATATTATCTATACTATTAATATATCCTTATATAATGAGTTTTAAAGAATTTCATCAAAAAATGTAAAAGTTATAGCTATGTAAAGTATATCAGTCATTTCACGCGCACGCACGTGCATGCGTATGCGCGCAAAATGACCTTCGTTCCGCACACCTACACAACACACCTATTAACCCTAAAAAGGTTTTAGCTCAGTTGGATGAACAGTTTCTGAGAACACTCGCGGACAAAAAAAGTACCGGAGAACAAAGAAGAAAAAAAAGAATAATAATAATAACTAGATACGATCTCGTTGCGAGCAACGAGTGGGTCTTCCGTTCGATTCTTGATGAGATGAGATCAAATTTTGATTGAGATTCTCATTCTTAAGTAATGATTTTCCATATTCTGTAAAAAGACATTGAACAATAAAGACTTCTAAAATCGACTTTTGGCCCCTCACGGCCCCTAATATTAGGGATCAGCCCTTTTTTCTTCATAACATTTTAAAGCTCTCAGGATTATGAACACTTTTTGTTCAACAACTATTCAGAGATTCTTTTTCGTTTTCGAGTTATTCGCAAAAGAAATATTTAGGGAACAGCCCTTCAACTCCTTAATGGGGACGTTTAGCGAAAAATGAAAGGTTGCATATTGTTCAGAACATCATTTTGAACATCTTTTGTTCAATATTACTTATCAAAATATTTCTCACTTTTGAGATACAAAGCGTCAAAGATTTAGCCTTCTGGCCCCTTGTGGCCCCTAATTATGTAATGTACGACTTTAAAATCATTATATACTGTTGTAGATTGTTGAGATAAACATTTTTACTTCAGTAATGTATTACAAATTATTGACTGTAAAAGAGTTATCGAAAAAAGACTTTTAGCCCCTCTTGGCCCCTAATTTGTGTGTCCAGCCCCTTTTTCTGGATTTCATCTTAAAGCTCTTAGGATTTTGAGCACTTTTTGTTCAACAACTATTCAGAGATTCTTTTTCGTTTTCGAGTTATTCGCAAAAGAAATATTTAGGGGCCAACCCTTCAACTCCCTAATGGGGACGTTTAGCGAAAAATGAAAGGTTGCATATTGTTCAGAACATCATTTTGAACATCTTTTGTTCAATATTACTTATCAAAATATTTCTCACTTTTGAGATACAAAGCGTCAAAGATTTTGCCTTCTGGCCCCTTGTGGCCCCTAATTATGTAATATACGACACAAAAATCATAATATACAGTTGTAGATTGTTGAGATAAACATTTTTACTTCAGTAATGTATTACAAATTATTGACTGTTAAAGAGTTATCGAAAAAAGACTTTTAGCCCCTCTTGGCCCCTAATTTGTGTGTCCAGCCCCTTTTTCTGGATTTCATCTTAAAGCTCTTAGGATTTTGAGCACTTTTTATTCAACAACTATTCAGAGATTCTTTTTCGTTTTCGAGTTATTCGCAAAAGAAATATTTAGGGGCCAACCCTTCAACTCCCTAATGGGGACGTTTAGCGAAAAATGAAAGGTTGCATATTGTTCAAAACATCATTTTGAACATCTTTTGTTCAATATTACTTATCAAAATATTTCTCACTCTTGAGAAAGTGTCAAAGATTTAGCCTTCTGGCCCCTTGTGGCCCCTAATTATGTACCATACGTCATAAAAATTATAATATATAGCTGTAGATTGTTGAGATAAACATTTTTGCTTCAGTATTATATTACAAAATATTAACTGATAAAGAGTTATCGATTAAAGACTTTTGGCCCCTTTCTGCCCCTAATGTGATGAGTCAGCATTTTTTTCTTGATATCATTTGAAAGATCTCGTTGTTCTGCACAAATGATGTTCAGTATGTTCTTACAAAATATTTATACTTTAAAAGATATGATGCAAAATGTCTCCAAAAATCACTCGTGATTCGTGTCCTAAATTTTGACCCCTACCGAGCTTCCATACTAGATACTTCCGGAAACTATCCAAACTCCCAGTAACATGGGGACATGTCCTCTATCATCACTGAAAATTTCAGCGCTCTAGCTCAAGCCGTTTTCGAGAAAATGAACGGACAAGGAGGTCCTCTGAATTTTGATAAAAGGGCGATAACTCTAGACCGGAAGTGATTTTCACAAAATCCTTCAGCCGGTATAAACTTCAGATTATCCTACAACATCTCTGAAAATTTGAAGCAAATCCATCCAACCATCTCTGAGAAATCTTCTGCACAAAATTTGTGCAGAAAAAAAGAATAATAATAATAATAAGAAAAGTGAAAAAGAAACATAAGAATAATAGAAGGGTCTTCCGCTGAAGACGGAAGACCCTAACTAGTGCTAATTGTAACGGGGACCGTTACAGATGTTCCCCAAACGCTCCCCAACTCCCTTTTGGTGCCATATTCCCTGTAAGCTTCATTTATTAACACAAACTCTATGCATTTGAAATTTTAACAATGTTTACCCAGAAATGTACCATGCTCATTCAAATTTTAGCATTGCATGTGTGCGCATGTGAATTAGGCATATATATACGTAATGACCATATCATCTTGTCTACACAATATATATATTTTAATATACTAAATATTAAAGTATTTAATCCAAAAGTATTAAAAAATTCGCTCTTTCAAGTGTATTTTTGATTTTACTCATTTCACGTGCACGCACGTGCATACATGAGCATGGCGACCATACCTTTTTGTAGAAGTTTATTAAATCTATCTATGTTCTAAATCCCATCCCGTTTGGTTGAAAACCAAGGGAGTTAAAACTGTTTAAAGTTTCAGCCAATCAGATTGCAGCGTACGTACACGCACATTTTTGCATGTGCATGGAGACCATACCTTCTTGTAGATGTCCATTATATATATCTATGTTCCAAATCCCATCCTGTTTGGTTGAAAACCAAGGAAGTTATAACTGTTTAAAGTTTCAGCCAATCAGATTGCAGCTCACGTACACGCACGTGTATGCATGTGCATGATGACCATACCTTATTGTAGAAGTCCATTTAATTTATCTATGTTCCAAATCCCATCCTGTTTGGTTGAAAACCAAAGGAGTTATAGCTTTTTAAAGTTTCAGCCAATCAGATTGCAGCTCACGTACACGAACGTGTATGCATGTGCATGGTGACCATACCTTTTTTTAAAAGTCCATTTTATATATCTATGTTCCAAATCCCATCCTGTTTGGTTGAAAATCAAGGGAGTTATAGCTATTTAAAGTTTCAGCCAATCAGATTGCAGCGCACGTGCATGCACGTGTATGCATGTGCATGGTGACCATACCTTCTTGTAGAAGTCCATTATATATATCTATGTTCCAAATCCCATCCTGTTTGGTTGAAAACCAAGGGAGTTATAGCTATTTAAAGTTTCAGCCAATCAGATTGCAGCGCACGTGCATGCACGTGTTTTCATGATAATTGCTTTATAAAATGTTGTAGCATATCCTAATGCAGGGCTATATTCAAACTTTCAAAGGATTTCGTCAAAAAACAAGAAAGATATTGAGACTTTAGTTTCAGCCAATCAGAGCAAAGCGCACGTGCATGCGCGTGAGATCTTGGTATTTTGACCATGTTGTCTTGTCTATACTACTAATATATCCTTACATTATGAGTTTCAAAGCATTTCATCAAAAAAATAGAAAAGTTACGGCAGTATACATTATATTGGCCATTTAACGTGTTGCACGTGCGTGCTCTTGCAAGCACGTGCGCGCAAAATGACCTTCGTTGGGCAACTCTACATAACATGCCTACTGACCCTAAAAAGGTTTCACCTAAGTCGGATGTATAGTTTACAAGATCACTCGCGGACAAAATTTTCCCAGGAAGAAAAATAATAATAACTAGGGCTAATTGTAACGGGAACCGTTACAGATGTTCCCCAAACGCTCCCCAACTCCCTTTTGGTGCCTTATTCCCTCTAAGCTTCATTAAATAAGACGAACTGTATGCCTTTTAGACTTAACAATGTTTTCCTAAAAGTATACCTAGTATATTTAAATTTATGCATTGCACGCTTGCGCATTTGAATGCATGCGCGTAATGACCATATCATCTTGTCTACACTATATATATATATTAATATACTAGATATTACAGATTTAATCCAAAAGTAAAAAAAAAGTTTAATCAAGTTTATTTACAATTTTACTCTTTACACGTGCACGCACGTGCATGGTGAACACACCTTTTTGTAGGAGTCCCTTATGTCTATCCATATTCTAAATCCCATCCTGTTTGGTTGAAAACCAAGGGAGTTATAACCATTTAAAGTTTAAGCCAATCAGATTGCAGCGCACGTGCATGCGCGTGATTTCATGAAAATATTATATATCATATTGTAGGATATCTTAATGCATGGCTATATTCTAAATTTCAAAGCATTTCGTCAAAAAATAAGAAAGATATTGAGATTTATGTTTCAGCCAATCACAGCAAAGCGCACGTGCACGCATATGTATGATGACCATACCTCCTTGTGGGGGTCCATTTGGTTTGTCTATATTCTAAATCCCATCCTGTTTGGTAGAAAAACAAGGGAGTTATAGCCATTTAAAGTTTAAGCCAATCAGATTGCAGCGCACGTGCATGCGCGTGTTTTCATGACAATTGTTATATACCACATTGTAGAACATCCTTAAGTATGCCTATGTTTTAAATTTCATAGCATTTCGTCAAAAAACAGAAAAGATATTGAGATTTTTGTTTCAGCCAATCAGAGCGAAGCGCACGTGCATGCGCGTGAGTTCGTGCTAATTTGACCATGTCATATTATCTACACTATTATTATATCCCTATATTTTGAGTTTTAAAGTATTTCATCAAAAAATGTAAAAGTTATGGCTATATAAAGTATATCAGTCATTTCACTCATTTCACGCGCACGCACGTGCATGCGTATGCGCGCAAAATGACCTTCGTTCCGCACACCTACACTACACACCCATTAACCCTAAAAAGGTTTTAACTCAGTTGGGTGAACAGTTTCTGAGAACACTCGCGGACAAAAAAGTACCGGAGAACAAATAAGAAAAAAAATAATAATAATAATAATAAGAAACCGAGTAAAAACAATATGTTCCCAAACTCCGTTTGGGGAACATAACTAGTGCTAATTGTAACGGGGACCGTTACAGATGTTCCCCAAACGCTCCCCAACTCCCTTTTGGTGCCATATTCCCTGTAAGCTTCATTAAATAACACAAACTCTATGCATTTGAGAGTTTAACAACGTTTACCCAGAAATGTACCATACTCATTCAAATTTTAGCATTGCATGTGTGCGCATGTGAATTCATGTACGTAATGACCATATCATCTTGTCTACACAATCTATATATTTTAATATACTAAATATTAAAGTATTTAATCCAAAAGTATTAAAAAATTCGCTCATTCAAGTGTATTTTTGATATTACCCATTTCACATGCACGCACTTGTATACATGAGCATGGTGACTATATCTTCTTGTAGAAGATCATTAAATCTATCTATGTTCTAAATCCCATCCCGTTTGGTTGAAAACCAAGGGAGTTAAAACTGTTTAAAGTTTCAGCCAATCAGATTGCAGCGCATGTACACGCACATGTATGCATGTGCATGGTGACCATACCTTCTTGTAGAAGTCCATTATATATATCTATGTTCCAAATCCCATCCTGTTTGGTTGAAAACCAAGGGAGTTATAAGTGTTTAAAGTTTCAGCCAATCAGATTGCAGCTCACGTACACGCACGTGTATGCATGTGCATGGTGACCATACCTTCTTGTAGAAGTCCATTTTATATATCTATGTTCCAAATCCCATCCTGTTTGGTTGTAAACCAAGGGAGTTATAGCTATTTAAAGTTTCAGCCAATCAGATTGCAGCGCACGTTCATGCACGTGTTTTCATGATAATTTCTATATATCATTTTGTAGGAAATCCTAATGCATGGCTATGTTAAAAATTTCAAAGGATTTCGTCAAAAAACAAGAAAGATATTGAGACTTTAGTTTCAGCCAATCAGAGCAAAGCGCACGTGCATGCGCGTGAGATCTTGCTATTTTGACCTTGTCATCTTGTCTACATTACTAATATATCCTTACATTATGAGTTTCAAAGCATTTCATCAAAAATTAAAAAAGTTACGCCTATATCAATTAAATCGGTCATTTCACGTGTTGCACGTGCGCGCTCTTGCAAGCACGTGCGCGCAAAATGACCTTTGTTCGGCAAATCTACATAACATGTCTACTGACCCTAAAAACATTTTACCTTAGTCGGATGTGTAGTTTACAAGATCACTCAAGGACAAAATTTTCCCAGGAATAATAATAATAACTAGTGCTAATTGTAACGGGGACCGTTACAGATGTTCCCCAAACACTCCCCAACTCCCTTTTGGTGCCATATTCCCTGTAATCTCTATTAAATGAGAAATACTTTATGAAATTTAGACTTAATCAAGGTCTTCCCAGAAAAATACAAAATATATTTAAAAATAGGCATTGCAAGCGTGTTCATGTGCGTAACGACCATATTATCTTGTCTACAATATCTAAAATATTAATTTACTTCATATCAAAGCATTTAATCCAAAAGTTTTAAAAAATACACTCATTCGAGTGTATTTTTAATTTTACTCATCTCACGTGCATGCACGTGCATAATGACTATACCTTCTTGTAGGAGTCCCTTATATTTATCTATGTTCTAAATCCCATCCTGTTTGGTTAAAAAAAAGGCAGTTATAGCCATTTGAAGTTTCAGCAAATCAGATTGCAGCACACATGCATGCGCGTGATTTCATAAATTTTCATCTTTATCGTATTGAAGGATATTTAAATGAATGACTATATTTTAAAATTCCAACATTTCATCGAAAAACAAAGGAGATATAGCCATATAACGATTCAGCCAATCAGATTGCAGCACACGTGCATGCGCGTGATTTCATGAATTTTTTTCTATATCATATTTTAGGATATCCTAATGCATGACTATGTTTTAAATTTCAAAGCATTTCGTCAAAAAACAAAGGAGATATAGCCTTTTAAAGTTTCAGCCAATCAGATTGCAGCACACGCGCATGCGCATGCTTTCATGAAAATTTTTATATATCATGCTGTAGATCTTCATAATGTTGGACTATGTTCAAAATTTCAAAAGATTATGACAAGAAACAAGAAAGATATTGAGACTTTAGTTTCAGCCAATCAGAGCGAAGCGCACGTGCATGCGCGTGAGATCTTGCTATTTTGACCATGCCATCTAGTCTATACTACTAATGTATCCTTTTATTATGAGTTTCATTAAAATTCATCCAAAAAAAGAAAAGTTACAGCAATATCCATTATATTGGTCATTTCATGTGTTGCACGTGCGCGCTCTTGCAAGCACGTGCGCGCAAAATGACCATCGTTTGGCAAATCTACATAACATGTCTACTGACCCTAAAAACATTTTACCTTAGTCAGATGTGTAGTTTACAAGATCACTCGTGGACAAAATTTTCCCAGGAAGAAGAAAAATAATAATAATAATAATAATAATAATAATAATAAGAAACAGAGTAAAAACAATATGTTCCCCAACTTCGTTTGGGGAACATAATAACTAGTGCTAATTGTAACGGGAACCGTTACAGATGTTCCCCAAACGCTCCCCAACTCCCCTCTCTTGCCATATTCCCTGTAAGTTTCATTAAAGAAGGCAAAATCTATGCATTTAAGACGTAAACAACGTTTTTCCAAAAGTTTACCAAGTATTTCAAATTTAAGCAATGCAGGCGTGTGCATGTGATTGCATGAGCGTAACGACGATATCATCTTGTGTACACTATTTTACTCATTTGCACGTGCACGCACGTGTATGATGACCATACCTTCTTGTAGGAGTCCATAATGTCTGTCTATGTTCTGAATCCCATCCTGGCTGGTTGAAAAACAAGGGAGTTATAGCCATTTAAAGTTTAAGCCAATCAGATTGCAGCGCACGTGCATGCGCGTATTTTCATGAAAATTATTATATATCATATTGTAGGACATCTTAAAGTATGCTTATGTTTTAAATTTCAAAGCATTTTGTAAAAAAACAGAAAAGATATTGAGATTTTTGTTTCAGCCAATCAGAGCAAAGCACACGTGCATGCACATGCATGCATGTGAATGGTGACCATACCATCCTGTAGGAGTCCTTTATGTCTATCTATGTTGTAAATCCCATGCTGTTTGGTAGAAAACAAAGGGAGTTATACTCATTTATAGTTTCAGCCAATCAGATTGCAGCACACGCGCATGCGCGTGATTTCATGAAAAATTTTATATATCATATTGTAGTACATCCTAATGCATGTCTATGTTAGAAATTTCAAAGCATTTCATCATAAAACAAAAAAGATATTGAGATTTCTGTTTCAGCCAATCAGAGCAAAGTGCACGTGCATGCGCGTGAGTTCATGCAAATTTGACCATGTCATCTTATCTACACAACCTATATATCTTTATATAATGAGTTTCAAAACATTTTATCAAAAAATATAAAAGTTACAACCATATTAAATATATCAGTCATTTTACTCATTGCACGCGCCCGCACGTGCATGCGCATGCGCGCAAAATGACCTTCGTTCGGCACATCTACACAACATGCCTACTAACCCTAAAAAGGTTTTAACTTAGTTTGGTGAACAGTTTCTGAGAACACTTCCGGACAAAAAAGTACCGGAGAAGAAATAAGAAGAAAAAAGAATAATAATAATAATAATAATAATAATAATAATAAGAAACAGAGTAAAAACAATATGTTCCCCAACTTCGTTTGGGGAACATAATAATAAGAAACAGAGTAAAAACAATATGTTCCCCAACTTCGTTTGGGGAACATAATAAGAAACAGAGTAAAAACAATATGTTCCCCAACTTCGTTTGGGGAACATAATAACTAGTGCTAATTGTAACGGGAACCGTTACAGATGTTCCCCAAACGCTCCCCAACTCCCTTTCGGTGCCTTGTTCCCTGTAAGCTTCATTAAATAAGACAAACTCTGTGCATTTTTGACTTTTACAACGTTTTCCTAGAAGGATACCAATTATATTCAATTTTTAGCATTGCACCCAAGCCCATGTGAATGCATGTGCGTTATGACCATATCATCTTGTCTACACTATTTATATATTTTAATATACTATATATTAAAGCATTCAGTCCAAAAGTAATAAAAATCACTCATTCAAGAGTATTTTTGAATATACTCATTTCAAATGCACGCACGTGCGTGCACGTGCATGATGATCATACCTTCTTGTAGGAGTCCTTTACATCTATCTATGTTCTAAATCCCATCCTGTTTGGTTGAAAAACAAGGGAGTTATAGCCATTTAAAGTTTCAGCTAATCATATTGCAGCACACGTGCATGCACGTAATTTAATGATTTTTTTTTCTATATCATTTCTTAGGATATCCTAATGCATGACTATATTTTAAATTTCAAAGAACTTCGTCAAAAAACAAAGGAGAAATAGCCATTTAAAGTTTTAGCCAATTAGATTGCAGCACACGTGCATGCGCGTGATTTCATGATTTTTTTCTATATCATTTCGTAGGATATCCTAATGCATGACTATATTTTAAATTTCAAAGAATTTCGTCAAAAAACAAAGGAGATATTGCCATTTAAAGTTTCAGCCAATCAGCTTGCAGCACGCGCACATGCGCATGCTTTCATGAAAATTCTTATATATCATGCGGTAGATCTTCATAATGTACGACTATGTTCAAAATGTCAAAGGATTGTGACAAGAAACAAGAAAGTTATTGAGACTTTAGTTTCAGCCAATCAGAGCGAAGCGCAAGTGCAAGCGCGTGAGATCTTGCTATTTTGACCATGCTATCTTGTCTAAACTACTAATGTATCCTTAAATTATGAGTTTCAAAAAATTTCATCAAAAAATAGAAAAGTTACGGCAATATCCATTATGTTGGTAATTTCACCTATTGCACGTGCGCGCTCTTGCAAGCACGTGCGCGCAAAATGACCTTTGTTTGGCAACTCTACATAACATGCCTACTAACCCTAAAAAGGTTTCACCTAAGTCGGATGTGTAGTTTACAAGATCACTCGTGGACAAAATTTTCCCAGGAAGAAGAAAAATAATAATAATAACTAGTGCTAATTGTAACGTGAACCGTTACAGATGTTCCCCAAACACTCCCCAACTCCCTTTCGGTGCCATATTCCCTGTAAGCTTCATTAAATAAGACAAACTCTGTGCATTTTTGACTTTAACAACGTTTTTCCAGAAGGATACCAATTATATTAAATTTTTAGCATTGCACCCAAGCGCATGTGAATGCATGTGCGTTATGACCATATCATCTTGTCTTTCAAGAGTAGTTTTAGATATACTCGTTTCAAATGCACGCACGTGCGTGCACGTGCATGATGATCATACCTTCTGGTAGGATTCCCTTACATCTATCCATGTTCTAAATCCCATCCTGTTTGGTTGAAAAACAAGGGAGTTATAGCCATTTAAAGTTTCAGCCAATCAGATTGCAGCACACGTGCATGTAATTTCATGATTTTTTTATATCATTTTGTAGGATATTCTAATGCATGACTATATTTTAAATTTCAAAGAATTTCGTCAAAAAACAAAGGAGAAATAGCCATTTAAAGTTTCAGCCAATCAAATTGCAGCACACGTGCATGCGCGTGATTTCATGATTTTTTTTTCTATATCATTTTGTAGGATATCCCAATGCATGACTATATTTTAAATTTCAAAGAATTATGTCAAAAAACAAAGGAGATATAGCCATCTAAAGTTTCAGCCAATCAGCTTGCAGCACACGCACATGCGCATGCTTTCATGAAATTCTTATATAATATGCGGTAGATCATTATAATGTAGGACTATGTTCAAAATTTCAAAGGATTATGACAAGAAACAAGAAAGTTATTGATACTTTAGTTTCAGCCAATCAGAGCGAAGCGCACGTGCATGCGCGTGAAATCTTGCTATTTTGACCATGCTATCTTGTCTACACTACTAATGTATCCTTACATTATTAGTTTCAAAAAATTTCATCAAAAAATAGAAAAGTTACGGCAATATCCATTATATTGGTAATTTCACCTAATGCACGTGCGCGCTCTTGCAAGCACGTGCGCGCAAAATGACCTTTGTTTGGCAACTCTACATAACATGCCTACTAACCCTAAAAAGGTTTCACCTAAGTCGGATGTGTAGTTTACAAGATCACTCGTGGACAAAATTTTCCCAGGAAGAAGAAAAATAATAATAATAATAATAATAATAATAATAATAATAAGAAACAGAGTAAAAACAATATGTTCCCCAACTTCGTTTGGGGAACATAATAACTAGTGCTAATTGTAACGGGGACCGTTACAGATGTTCCCCAAACGCTCCATCTTCGCTAGCCAAGGGTTTCCGATCCGATACCTACTCTACAACCCTTGGCAGATTTAGTCCTATCAAACGGGAACTTTGATTGCGCCGCCTACCGCCGTAATTGAGTTAAGTCCCTTGAAGCTCTTTAATATTTGTCCAATGAAAATAGCTGTAATATACGTAGATCAATATGACGTTTGAAACAATATGGCGACCTCCATGTGGAATATATCCAAACAACTTCATACAGCTGTGGGCATTGGGCACACCTCAAAAGTGGTGGAAAGTATCGTTCTTCGTGGAGTTTTAGTCAAGAGTTTGACACTACTTTCTACTTGTTACCGTATCAATTATTATCAATGAGCCGTGACATTTGATTGGCTTAAATTGATGCATCTAAAATGCGGAACACGGACTTATTTGATCCTTTCAATAATTCTTGAAAACATATTTAATTAAAAGAAAAAAATTCAAATTAATTAATCCCTTGATTTTTAAGCATAGATCACGTCCTAACTTTCATCCATTGTAAATATTACTTTTATTTTGTGCATAAAACATGAACAGACTTTAATTCAGCCGAAAATCGTCGATTAGTAAAAACCTTGCGAAGACTCGGACTTCGCAGCCAATCAAATTCGTTTGCGCGAGTTCTAAAATTTTCGGCCAAATCTGCCAAGGGTTGTAGAGTAGGTATCGGATCGGAAACCCTTGGCTAGCGAAGATGCAAACGCTCCCAAACTCCCTTTTATAATCATATTCCCTGTAGGCGTAATTAAATGAGACAAACTCTATGCATTTGAGACTTTAACAACGTTTACCAAGAAGTGTACCATGTTCATTCATATTTTATTATTGCACACTTGCGCATGTGAATGCATGTGCGTAATGACCATATCATATTGTCAACACAATCTATATATTTTAATATGCTAAATATAATCCAAAAGTATATAAAAAAAACGGTCATTCAAGTGTATTTTTGATTTTACCCATTTCACGTACACGCACGTGCATACATGAGCATGGTGACCATACATTCTTGTAGAAGTCCATTACATCTATCTATGTTCTAAATCCCACCCCGTTTGGTTGAAAACCAAGGGAGTTATACCTGTTTAAAGTTTCAGCCAATCAGATTGCAGCGCATGTACACGCACATGTATGCATGTGCATAGTGACCATACCTTCTTGTAGAAGTCCAGTATATATATCTACGTTCCAAATCCCATCCTGTTTGGTTGAAAACCAAGGGAGTTATGGCTGTTTAAAGTTTCAGCCAATCAGATTGCAGCGCACGTACACGCACGTGTATTCATGTGCATGGTGACCATACCTTCTTGTAGAAGTCGATTATATATATCTATGTTCCAAATTTTATCCTGTTTGGTTGAAAACCAAGGGAGTTATATATAGCAATTTAAAGTTTCAGCCAATCAGATTGCAGCCATGTGCATGCACGTGTTTTCATGATAATTGTTATATACCATGTTGTAGGATATCCTTATGCATGGCTATGTTCAAAGTTTCAAAGGATTTCGTCAAAAAACAAGAAAGATATAGAGACTTTAGTTTCAGCCAATCAGAGGAAAGCGCACGTGCATGCTCGTGAGATCTTGCTATTTTGACCATGTCATCTTGTCTATAGTACTAATATATCTTTACACTATGAGTTTCAAAGCATTTCATCAAAAAATAGAAAAGTTAAGGCAATATACATTATATTGGTCATTTCACATGATGCACGTGCGCGCTCTTGCAAGCACGTGCGCACAAAATGACCTTGATTCCGCAAATCTACATAACATGTCTACTGACCCTAAAAAGGTTTTACCTACATCGGATCAACAGTTTACAAGATCACTCCCGGACAAAAAAGTACCCAGGAAGAAGAAGAAGAAGAAGAAGAAGAAAAATAATAATAATAATAAGAAACAGAGTAAAAACAATATGTTCCCCAACTTCGTTTGGGGAACATAACTAGTGCTAATTGTAACGGGGACCGTTACAGATGTTCCCCAAACGCTCCCCAACTCCCTTTTGGTGCCAAATCCCCTGTAAGCCTCATTAAATAAGACAAACTCTGTGCATTTTTGACTTTAACAACGTTGTCCCAGAAGGATACCAATTATATTCAAATTTTAGCATTGCACCCAAGAACATGTGAATGCATGTGCGTTATGACCATATCATCTTGTCTACATTAGGCCTATCTATATATTTTAATATACTGTATATTAAAGCATTCAGTCCAAAAGTAATAAAAATCACTCATTCAAATGTATTTTTAATTTCACTCGTTCCAAATGCACGCACGTGCGTGCACGTGCATGATGACCATACCTTCTTGTAGGAGTCCCTTACATCTATCTATGTTCTAAATCCCATCCTGTTTGGTTGAAGAACAAGGGAATTATAGCTATTTCAAGTTTTAGCAAATCAGATTGCAGCAAACGTGCATGCGCGTGATTTCATGAATTTTTTTCTATATCATATTGTAGGATATCCTAATTCATGACTATATTTTAAGTTTCAAAGAATTTCGTCAAAAAACAAAGGAGATATAGCCATTTAAAGTTTCAGCCAATCAGATTGCAGCACACGTGCATGCGCGTGATTTCATGAATTTTTTTCTATATCATATTGTAGGATATCCTAATTCATGACTATATTTTAAGTTTCAAAGAATTTCTTCGAAAAACAAAGGAGATATAGCCATTTAAAGTTTCAGCCAATCAGATTGCAGCACGCGCATATGCGCATGCTTTCATGAAAATTCTTATATATCATGCTGTAGATCTTCATAATGTAAGACTATTTTCAAAATTTCAAAGGATTATGACGAGAAACAAGAAAGATATTGAGACTTTAGTTTCAGCCAATCAGAGCAAAGCGCACGTGCATGTGCGTGAGATCTTGCTATTTTGAACATGCTATCTTGTCTATACTACTAATGTATCATTACATTAAGAGTTTCCAAAAATTTCATCAACAAATAGATAAGTTACGACAATATCCATTATATTGGTCATTTTACGTGTTGCACGTGCGCGCTCTTGCAAGCACGTGCGCGCAAAATGACCTTCGTTCGGCAACTCTACATAACATGCCTACTAACCCTAAAAAGGTTTCACCTAAGTCGGATGTATAGTTTACAAGATCACTCGTGGACAAAATTTTCCCAGGAAGAAGAAAAATAATAATAATAATAATCAGAAACAGAGTAAAAACAATATGTTCCCCAACTTAGTTTGGGGAACATAATAACTAGTGCTAATTGTAACGGGGACCGTTACAGATGTTCCCCAAACGCTCCCCATCTCCCTTTTGGTGCCATATTCCCTGTTAGCTTCATTAAATAAGACAAACTTTATGCATTTGAGACTTTAACAACGTTTACCCAGAAGGGTACCAAGTTCATTCAAATTTTAGCATTGCACGCGTGCGCATATGAGTGTACGTGCGTAATGACCATATCATCTTGTCTACACTATCTATATACTTCAATATACTAAATATTAAAGTATTTAATTCAAAAGTATTAAAAAATAGGCTCATTCAAGTGTATTTTTGGTTTTACTCATTTCCTTGACGCACGCACGTGCATACATGAGCATGGTAACATACTCTTGTAGAA